>NC_067165.1:21138219-21385535 GCF_903995435.1 Acomys russatus
ACTAAACAGACCAGGTGAGACCCAAATTTAGAACAATCCTGTTTTCTCCCAAGTCCTGGGATCACAGGCGAGTAACCACCATAAATGACTAATACAGAATATTTTTTAAATGAAAATGTATGTAAAACTCCATGGCTAACATAATAAAACCACAACTTTAAGTAAAGGAAGGATTAGCACTACCTTTTCTTTCCATACCTTTTGCCATAGGCTCTACACATTCATGCATGGCACTGACATCTAACTGTAACAATGTTGATCTACTTAATGTTTGAATATATTCAGCACAACCAGTGAAGGAATGCCATGATGAGTATCTTTAATTCTTAAAGTAGAATCACTAGGTTACAAAATCCATTGTAAAGGTTGTTGAAACATCATGAAATTGGTTTTTTTTTTCCAAACAAAACTATAATTTTTGTTTTCTTTTGTTGGGGTTTTCAAGACAGGGTTTCTGTGTGTAGTCCTAGCTGTCCGGGAACTGCTCTGTAGAGCTGGCTGGCCTCAAACTCAGAGATCCACCTGCCTCTACCTCCCGAGTGCTGGAATTAAAGGTGTGCACCATCATGCCCGGTTCTCAAACAAAATTGTCCTTATTCCAGGAATTTATGGGAAAGGGGGAAAAAAGCCAATTAAAAGTTTTTTCTTACTTGTTTTAACTTATATTTTTAATGTTCACTTATAAGTGCGTTATATGACAATATTAACCTCAATATCATTTCTTATCAACATTTCTTTTGAGCTAATCTTTTTATGTACTAAGGTTTCCCATTTATGTCAAAATACTGACAATCTTTACCTTTGTGATTTCTTCTATTTCTTACAAAGTTTTACTTCCATAATAAAATAATAAGGAAGTGGTTTCACTGTTTATAATACAGTCCTTTAATCCAGGGGTCAGCAAACTTTATCTGCAAAGGGCCAGATAGTAAATATTTTTGACTTTGCAAGCCATATGGTCTGGTCTCTGTCACAACTGCCCAACTCTGCCCTAGTAGAGCAAAAGCATCGACAAACAACATGTAAATAAATGAACATGGCAAAGTTCTGATAAAACTTTATTTGTAAGAGCAGTGGTTGAACAACAGACTTAAACATAGGGTGGGTGAGATTTGACCAGCCACTGATAATTTGTTAGGTCTGGCTTAGATCTATTTGGGACTGGGAATTTTTCTCTTACTAAATAGAAAACTTTTTCTCCTTACCATGAATACATCAAATCCTGGGGAAATATCTATCCTGGGCTATCTATTCTGTAACACTATCAGTTTGATTAATCATGTATCACACTATTCTGATGAAATTATAGGATTTAACCATTTAAATTGTTTTCCACTCAACTTCTCCAAATATGTTTGAAAGCATGTACATGCAATATGCGTGTATGTGTACACTTACTCCTCAAACCGTCAGGACCTAGTCACCAATACGTTCATCAACCCTGTATCTGACTTTAGGAATAGCTTTCATAATCTTTAACATGTGTCACATTTTTTTTAAAAACTGATCTCATCATTCATACAAGTCATCTTTTATCCTACAATTACTTTTTAGTTGCTACTGGGAATAGTGGCTCTTAACTGGGAAACTGACCCATAAAACTATTACTATTCTTTCTATAATTATTATTTTACTTACATCTTCATTCAACTATCACAAGTTCTACTTACTCTCAAATTGATCATTTCACGTTCTATTACCTTTTTTTTATTTCCTTAATAATATACTAGCATGTTTTGGGCCAAAAATCCAACAATAGTTAAGTAATAATGCTGAAATCAATTATCTGTATTATTTCAGCAATTATACAAGGATCTCACAGTTTTGTTTTCAAATTCAGAGTTTGATCCGGCATAGTTATTTCCTTGCCATAACAAACAGAATATATGTAAGAAATGTACCACAAATTATGTGACGCATCATTTGGCATATAATAAAGATACTGACACTCTACGTAGCACTGTTGGTAAAACAAACTTTTCTTTTTCTTTTTTCTTTCTTTTTTTTTGTTTTTGTTTTTGTTTTGTTTTCCAGACAGGGTTTCTCTGTGTAGCCTTGGTTGTTCTGGACTCGCTTTGTAAATCAAGCTGTCCTTGAACTCAAAAAGATCTGCCTGCCTCTGCCTCCCCAGTGCCACGATTAAAGGCATGCGCCACCACATCTGGCCCAAACTTTTCTTTTTTTAAGACAGGATCTCACTGACTAGCCCTGGATAGACTGAAACTTACTATGAAATCAGATGCCCTCTAACTCACAAGTCTGCCTGCATGTCTACAAGTGTTGGAATTAAAAGTATGTACTATCACACCTGGCAGATATTACTATTCTTTATATTGACTTCTCCTGACATACCTACCCATATATTTGAAAGCACATTTCTAATTAAAAATATTTTATCTCAGAAAACTCCAGAAATATTAATAGCCATTATCTCCTATCAACAGTCTCCAGAGCACTTTGATTATTCTCTGATAGCATTTCCCACACTTACAACAGTTATTTAAGCAAGTGGTGTACGTTATTCATGGTAGGTAAGGGGAAGAGAGAGAAAAGAGTGTATGTACACTGAATTAAATGCTCATGCCTCCTTCAAGGCAGAGTGCTTGGTTTGGCCTTACCCCAACAACGACTAGTAAATCATGCTTTCTGAGAAATAAATACCTGAGGACCCTGATGCTTTCAAAAACAAAACAAAATAAAACTAACTAAAAAACATAGGTCAAAATAAAAACTGCTTTATCTTTTCCTTGCTGAACACAAAAGAAGGCCTTATCAATACCACACGATAATGATGTTGAAAATAAACATCCTCTGCAGCCAAACAAACGATAGAACTAGCAAAGCTCCATCCATCATTTGCAGTCGAGTCTAGGAATCATTACTGGAATAATTAGGCAACTTGCTTTCCCATCTTCATTTATTTCAACAAAAGATTCTAAATTAGTTCTCTTTTTATTACTGTGAGAAGAAAAGAAAAAAAATGAAGGTTTTAACATTAATGACATCTAATTTTCATATCCTATGGGAAAGATAGAAAAATCAGGTCTTTGACTGTCCTAAAGAGTTTCTCTGTGAAAGCCTTACCTAGACTTTTTTTTTTTTTTAAACAAACAGGTCAAAAAGATAATTTAACAAAAATAAAACTTAGATTATAAACCTAGACCAATTCTTTCCTGGTCATATAGCCTTGAATAACTAACTTAACATATGAAATTTAGCTTCCTTGTATAGACACATAATAGCATATTCTCTACATTGAGAACACACACACCACACACACACACACACACACACACACACACACACACACACACACTTGTTAGGAGGATGAAACACCACAGTACATATAAAAAAATATCAACAACTTTTTTTTCTAAACTACAGAAAATACTATAGTAAAATGCAATGGGATTAGAATAAGTAAAACTGAAAAGCCAATGGCTTTACATCTGCTAACAGAAGCAAGAAGATGACTGACAAGTAGCTAAAAGCAAATGAGTTAGCAAATACATATACAGACCAGTTTGAACTGTAAAAAAGCACACTGAAAGCAAAGCTACAAAGTTAAGCACAGAGAAAAATCACTGTAACTGATGATCAAAAAAAAGGCTGACTACAGTCACAAATTGTCAGTATTTTATGAGTACTGTTTGTGAGACCAAATAAATAATACTTTGCAATTCTTACTTCTAGTCTGTGAAGAAAGTAAAATTAATGAAGTATTACACAATATTGAAAAAGCAACGTATCTAGATTTCCAATGTTCGGGCAGGGGTATGGAAAAGCATAGAGAAATGAGGAGGGAGTAGACTGTGGGCAGGAGGGGAAGAAGAGAGTGAAAAAAAAGAACCAGTATCTAGAGTTCTAACTTGGCCTCTTCCCTTGCAGGACTTCTGGAAGGACTTCTTGCACATAACAGGACCAGTATGCCTGACAACAGAAGCAACTGCTCAGGGAAACCTACTTCCAGCCACTCACGTGCTAAGCCTGCTTTACTCTGGGGACAGGATGAAGATCACTCTGTGACCCTCTATCTACCAGGACCTACCCAAAGCAGTGTCTCTTCTCAGGAGATCAAACAATTAAATAGTAAGCCACTGTGGAAGTTCTTCCCCATAATCATTATAAAATTAGATATTCAGCATCTTAGAACACATTTTGGAATTTTGAGTAAGTGTATAAGATAGAGTCAGTTTTATCTATTTCATCCTATTGATTCTCTTTAGCTAGCCACTAGAAGCTCTATTTTAAAAACAATACTAATAATTTCCCAATGCCTTCTATCCCCCACTTATTTAGCCTTAATCTTTATCATGAAGACAGATCAATCGGACATATACAAAAAAAAAAAAAAAAAAAAAGAGAGAGAGAGAGAGAGAGAAGCCTTTAGTACTCTGTTAGCATGATTTCTTAGGAATTTTCCATGTCCATGGGGGAAATATGGAGATATTAGAGATCTTCCCTGTACAAAGACATGTTTAATTTTCTTTTCTTTTTTTTGGGGGGGGGGGGTTTCCGAGACAGGGTTTCTCTGTGTAGCCTTGGCCATCCTGGACTCACTATGTAGACCAGGCTGGCCTCAAACTCACAGTGATCCGCCTGCCTCTGCCTCCCAAGTGCTGGGATTAAAGGCGTGCACCACCATGCCCGGCTGACATGTTTAATTTTCTTTCCTTTTTTTTTTTTTCCCCCTTTGAGACAGGGTTTTTCTGTGTAGCCTTGGCTGTCCTGGACTCACTTTATAGAACAAGCTAGTCTCAAACTCACAGTGATCTGCCTGTCTCTGCTGTGATTAAAGGTGTATGCCACCACACCAGCCAACATGTTTAATTTTCACAGGAATAAAAGAACACATAAATTTTCCCTGCCATTCACGTTGTTTACACCTAATTCAGATACCCACGATTTTCACTTCTCTTATTTCTACAAACTATATTTAACCTATTATCTACTGAAATATTTTCATATTCCTTCTGCTGCCTTCACTGAGCCAACTGCACTCATATTCATGCAATTTCTGTAGGTCTAGCACCACTCATCTTGTGGGCCTATCAATTTAAAACAATGGTCATCCTCAGAAGTCAAAGCCTATAGCCTTAAGAAACAGGACATGTGAATAAATTAATAAAATAAAATTAAAAATAAGAACAGAACATGCCTCATTGATCTCTGTGAATTAAGCTATGCTCTGGGCTAATAGCTCCTAAATTTTGGCCTCCCATGGTCCTTGTCACATGTGCTCTGCTGAATGAAATCATGCGGTATGAAACTTTCTACCACCCCATGAAAAGATATAAAAGCCACAGTTTTTCCTTTGTTGGGATATTTCTATAAAGGTTCTTTTCTCTAGGTTTCTCCCTTCATCATGTCATGGCAGCTATTTCTCTTGCTCCTACTTTTAATCTATCCTTAATGAAGCTCCTTTCCAGGTTCTAAAGAGAAGTCTTTCTTTTCCTTTAAGGCTCTCTTATGCTGTTTCTGGTGTAATGTATTGTTATTTTTTTAATGGTCTCCCACCTCACATGGCTCCTGTGGTCATAGTGCCCTCTCCCACAAAAAACACCATTTCCAAAAAGTAATTATGTGTCCGTTACTTTCACAAATCACCTGCTTCTCCTTCTGTATCTTACACTCTATAGTTGTCTAGTCTTTTCTCTCTTTCATAAAAAACAATGGTTCTCTATAGTAAATAATTTTGTTCCCTCTAAATATCTGGCAATGTCTAAAGTTATTTCCGACTGTTACAACTGGAGAGGGAGAGAGCTGAAAGCAGCACCAAGTACAAGCAGAAACCAAAGATGCTAGAGATCCTGTGATACACAAAACCTGCCCTCATAACAAAGAATTGTCTTACTCTAAAGATCAGTGGTGCTGAGGCTGGGAAATCCTACTCAAAGAAGCCTAAATGAAAAATACTCTTCCAACATGTCTCTCATTCACAAACTCCCTAGTTTAACAGATATAAGAGAAAGGTAAGCTTCCTTAGGTTAGATACTATTTCATAGAAACAGCTAATCTTATCTTTATTTTTCACTTTCTGAATTCATGAACAAAATACAGACCACCATCAAATAGTTGCTACTATTATTGATTGATTGCTTAAATCCCTTCCTACATTTCAGAGTAAGACAGCCTTGAATGTATCTTCTTTCTTCCATTCCAACCACTGCATTGCAATACCATCACCTACATGAGTAACTTAACTTGACTGTACGATTTCTGTTGGAGGATTCCCATGATTTACTTCCAGAGTAGTCTTGAAATAGCACAGTTGTACCCTTGCTTTTACTACTGAAACATCTCAAGCTTGGAATCATGAATCACTCTCCAAAGCCTCCTTTCCAATAAACTGGGTACAGAGATAATTATGTCCATTAGCTTAATCCTCCTGAAAGACAGTTAAATGCACACCTACCCTAGGCCTCATTAGTAGCAACTGCAAAGGCTTACTAGTGTCCTCTATGAATTAAGTCACTCCACACACCCATGTGCTACCCTCCTCCTAGGTCTTCAACCTCATCTGCTGTCTCAAAGACTCACCAGTCTCCCAATCCTATGCTAAGATACCCACAAAAGCAATAGTGCTAGTAAAAGTCAAAGAAGATTAAAAGCCTTAATTACCCTTCAGGAATGGTTTCATGTAATTCTTGCTACAGCCTTGTAAAACAATTCAAGTTGCTTCAATCACAAATTCTTTTCATCCTGTCAATAAACTATTTCACTTAAGCACTTCCTCTTTCAAATGAGTAAGATGTGTGGAACAAAAGGAAACAGGGAGGGGAAAGGTGAAGTGTTTACTTGAGCATTTTCAGGTTCATCTTTAACTCTGTCTAGTAGTCCCTGCTGAGGCGCCACTGCTTTGTCATACTCATCATCCAAAGGTTCTTCTTTAATTCTAATATTTGATGCAAAGGAATTCCCCAGTTCCGAACCAATAGATTCTTTATTGGCAAATGGGTAGCTGGAGTCCTAAAACACAATATAAATGATTAATAAGTATTCAAATTTAAAAATTGTTCCTCTTCAGGGTTAACACTGAAAGAAAAGCTCACTGGAAATGAACTCTATGGACATACATTAGTGTTCCTCTGCCTAAAAGCTGATGCACTGTAGGTCAAACAAAAAATGCAAACAAAGAGCCTAAGACAAAGCTTTTTAGAATGTCTCCAAAGATGTCCTTATGGAAATAATAGTTTGTTTTTTTTTTAAATGAGTGCTTTAACACAAGCAGAGTTTTGAAAGTGACGTAAAGAAAACTTTGACACTTGCCACAGTTAACAGCAGTCTACATACACACTGAAAACTTACCCTAAAGTTTGTTTCTGGGTTTTGTGGTAAATGAGTATGTAATGTTTCTTCAACTTGATTAGCTATTGAAAGAAAACAAACAAACACATGTATATGAATAACAAATCTTATAAAGAATGACCTACACAACTATTATTTGAAATCATCTCTCTATTCCAACAAAGACGCTCTGAAGAGTGAGCTAGGCTCCAAAGAACGAACAAACAAAAAAGAAGAAGAAGAAGAGGAAGAGGAAGAAGAGGAAGAGGAAGAGGCAGAGGCAGCAGCAGTAGTTGTTGTTGTTGTTGTTGTTTCATACAAAGTCCCACACACCCTGGCCTCCTCTACCATTCGCCCTTCCACACACCTCTCTTTGCTCAAACAGAGTGGTGACTTGATTGATTCACTATGCTCTGAAAACTGTGTTTTCCTCTGAGTTCTGCTAAGTTCACCAGGTCTATGTTATCTATCCCAATATTTACAGTTTCCAGACATGCTCAGTTCAAAATTCACCTCTGTAGAACATTCCTTATTCACTAAGACTCTCTTATAAGAATTTCATTTGAGTTAGAAGTGTGGTTCAGTGGTAGAACACTTGTCTAGCATGCACAAAGGTCCAAAGTCCAACACAAAGCACTTGGGCACAAAGCACTTGGGCACAAGGCAAATTTAGGCTAGGTATGGTGGTTCACACCTGTTACTTAAAACAGTTAGGAGACAAGTCAGGAGAACTGCAGTGAGCTCCAGGCCAGCTTGAGCTATACATTAAGACTCTGTCTCTCTCACACATAAAAAAGCAATCGCTTTAACAGTTACTTAATATTGCACTGCCTATGACAAACTCTTCTATCACCATTTATCTTACACAATCCATCTTGGGCTGTTCAACTCCTCATTAGCACCTCCAATGTCTACCTTGTCTTATCCCTTCTACTACTAGACATCATGGTCCTTCAGAAAAAGAACTGGTAGAATTTCAGCATCCATTAAAAGATACTTATATATGTGTATATATATAATTACATATATTAGAAATTAAAAATATCCTTGCCCAGCCTTGTATTTAAAATATACTCAAAACAGTTGTCCTTCTTTACAATACTGGTTTGTTCTATCTACAATACATTTTCCCTAGGATTTTCTGAAGAAATACATGGATCAACACGGTGTAACTGCTTTCCTAAACATCAATTTAACATTTGGAAAAGGATCCCAATCCTTTTGTAAAAACCTAGGTCCCAAGAATACAAAGAATAAGATACAATCTGGCTGTCAAGAAACAGAAACAAAACGAGCCAACAAATACTATGAATAGTAAGGCATAAAACAGAATTATATGGAAATATAGATGAGAAAAACATTCTTAGGAATAACTATAAAGTAGTAAAGATTTATGAATTCTGCTTCATTGGATAGAAAGTAATTGTACAGGTGTATATACACAGAGAGAAAAATGGCATACAAATGAAACAGCAAGAAAGAAAAACATACAAGAAACGTGTGATACACTGAAGAACAGAAATGGAGCTGGAGTGTAAGATGCACTGTGCAAAGAACTTCAATGAACTCCTCAAACAGCAAGAGGAGGTGTCTGAAAATTTAGATGTCTCCTAGTTTAGACTAGGTTAGACTAATAGGTAAGATAGCAATTTAAAGCAGTGCTTACAGCACAAAGACGCAACATCCAACTTCAGATTCTAATGTTCAACCAAAGAAACTGAACAAGTGATATAAATATCTAGCCTTCTCATCCAAATATCCCAACTGAAATAGGGAAAAAATATGGTTTAGAGCTATTTTCAACCACTTACAGCACAATGAAATGTTATGGGAAGAAACTCAATCACTTTGTAGAATAAAGAGAAGTAAAAATAAGAGTTTACAAGGAGTTTACAACTATTCATATTTCACTTAACATAAAGAGTAATAAGAGCTTGATTATCCGTACTTTCTTAGTGTGTTTTATGGTTCTATTCCAACAATTATTACCTGCTTTATCAAAAAAACTGCTTTTCAACCTTGAATCCAAACCTTTATGGGGTTTATCCAACCGTTTTTCACGTTCATGATAAGTTAGGTCTCTATTTTTCTCCTTTCCAGAAAATGTCTCTTTGCTGTTTTCTCTTACTAAACAAAAATCTTTTCGTATTGATTTAAAGACAGAAACCTGATCAAACTGTTTAGGAAAGTCTTTTTTTAATTTATTTTGAATTTGTATTTCATTTTCATTGTCTGACTCATGATGAGAGGCTCTTCTCTCTACTTCCAAACTATCATCAGTATGAATTGAAGAAACAAGATTGTCCTTTGAACTAAAATCCTGTTCATCCTCATTGTCACTACTAACGACTGGAATTCCTGCAAGATCCCCAGAGTTCAAAAAATAATCATCTTCATCCAGCAATGAATTCTCAGATCCTGTTTGATTCGGCACTCCATAAGACATGCTGGCAAGGGTAGGAGTTAAGTTGTGGTCTGTATCTTCAGACATTTCTGTATCCATGACACCACCTTAAAAAGTAAGAAACTGTTTAGACAAGTGACAGTGCTGAGGATGACCACAGTTACAAGGTCTGTCTTCCATTCAACCAAATATATTTACTCTTTCTCAAACAAAATATAGGTAATGTTACAATAGTATTCATTTAACATTTCTGATGAGTTTATCCCTATCTGACACCTAAGGAAACACCAGGCTTAAACTTGAACCATCTTAGGTTAGAAAGAAGGCGATACGATAGAGAGAAAAGAGCACCAACTTCAGAATTAGACCTATTTGTGTTAAAATTACAGGCAAAAAATTATTGGCCTATATATAAAATAATCTAATACTCACCTTGCAGATAATTTGTGGGAGGCTTGGTGGTCATTATGTATAAAAAGCTACTCACAAATTAATAAGCACAGACAGAAATATGAAAATAATGATTATAGTTTTTATAGTGTATGTTCTGTAAAGATGAGACCAAAGCATTCATTTTAACTTGTTTAGTCCCAGAATCCCATTTTCTTGCACTAACATAGATTTAATAAAGGTTCACTATGTTAAGTATGTAAACATAAAAATCAATTTAGCTATCCTGCTACCCTGCATAACTATATGCTGTAGTCTGTCCTCTTATAAAACAAAGACTCACCTTTCCTTTACAAACCTGCTTTCTGTTGTTGTTGTTGTTTTATTTTGTTTTTAAGTCTTACCTAATTTGTTCTCCTTTAACAACCAAGCATTAGTTCACTGAGGTCCCGATCTCCCACTGGAATTACTGACATCAGTCATATCCAGTTGGCTGTGTGTCCTTGCTGGATAGAATGTATGTCTTTGAGATTGTACGTCTTCCTACCTATTGACTTTATCTGTTCGTGGCTTCAATGTTAGTTTTCCAGGATTCCAAGTTTCTTGTCTCATACACTCAGAGGAAATTATTTTATTCTTTGCATAGCTTTAACTTGTACTATTGACTTTTTCTCTCTTTCTCTCTTGGAACCATGGTACCTCAGGATGAAAGCCAGGCTCTGTCTTACACAGGCTAGGCAAGCACCTTCCCACACAGCTATACCCAAACGTTAATTTATTATTTTCTTCCAAGATAGATTTAGTGGGGCTAGAGAGATGGCTCAGTAGTTAAGAGCACTGACTGCTCTAACAGAAGAAATGGGTCAATTTCCAGCACCCATACACTGGCTAGCAACCCTCTATACCTCTAGTTTCAAGGAGATCTGATATCCTCTTCTAGGTGCACAGATATACATGCAGGCAAAACCAAAACAAAACCCCTACAAATAAAATAAAAATAAATAGTCGGGTGTGGTAGCACACACCTTTAATCCCATCACTCAGGAGGCAGAGGCAGGTGGATCGATCTGAGTTCGAGGCCAGCCTGGTCTACAAAGTGAGTCTAAGACAGCCAAGGCTACACAGAGAAACCTTGTCTCAAAAAAATAAAATAAAATAAAATAAATAAACCCCAAGGTAGATTTAGGTATCTACACATTCAACTGCTCTTTCTCTAAGGAACTCCAACTTAGTACCTCTAAGCTCAAACTCATTTACTCACTCCAAGCATGCAGTTCTCATTTTTCTCTCACTTGATTAAATGATTTGCCAACTAGCAATTATTCAAAAGAAAATTATTTCAGTTCTCCTTCACTATGAATAAATTCTATCAACTATTACTACTTCATCTCTCTAAAATCCATTTCTTCTATTCACCAAATTCTTACTGTCCAAATCTCTACATATACTACATTTTCAGTGCTCTAAATCTACATAACTACCTACAAACCAACTATAGTCTAACAAATCATATGCCTAAACCACGTCTAATTGGTTCAAAAGTAGGCAAGCACCCTGATTTGAGAGAGAGAGAGAGAGAGAGAGAGAGAGAGAGAGAGAGAGAGAGAGAGAGAAAGTGTGTGTCTGTGTGTAAAGGCTTAAAGACAGAAAATATTAATAGCATACTTGATAATCAGTTCAAAAAGCTTTCTGTGGTTGGCTTTTTAACCTGATCTATTATCTAATAAAGTCATCTATTTACGTGTTATAATCAAGACTTGGGCTGGAGAGATGGCTCAGTGGTTAAGAGCACACTGTCTGTTCTTCCAGAGGTCATGAGTTCAATTCCCAGCTACCACATGGTGGCTCACAACCATCTACAATGTGATCTGATGTCCTCCTCTGCCTGCAGAGAGTACTGTATACATAATAATAAATAAATAAAAATCTTTTTTAAAAAAGACTTAACTGTGCAGCGTTCAAATAAAAGTTTCCCTCTCCAAAGATACCTTTCTGAAATGTAAGTTATTTCATATCCCTTAAAGACCTTTCACAGTCCCCTGTTACCTTAAAGAGAGAGGCATCCACTCACAGCACACACTGTAGTAAATAAGTACTACATCCTAAGTCATAAGAACAAAATGGTGAAAACTCTAATAATGGCTGCTGTTACTCAGAGAGTTATAAAAATGGTGGTGATGGTGGGTGTAGTAGACAAAAAACATACAAATAGTATGCTAATTAAAAAATTATAATTAAAAATTTATGGTTAAGAGCACCACCTGCAGCCGGGCATAGTGGTATATGTCTTTAATCCCAGCACTTGGGAGATAGAGGCTGGGGGATTGCTGTGAGTTTGAGGCCAGTCTGGTCTACAAAGAGAGTCCAGGACAGGCAAGGCTACAGAGAGAAACCCTGTCTCAAAAAACCAAAAAAATATATTGGAGTTCATAATATAATCAAAACCAGGAAAAAGAAAGATCTTTAATTTTTTACATAAGAAGAATGCTTGCTGATTAGTATAAAATAAAGAAAACTGGAAAATCCTTTTATGCTTCCCAAAATAGTGGACAAAGGCCTACAGAGACTGCTCAGTGGTTATGAGCACTTGATGCTCTTGCAGAGGACTTGTGTTGAGTTCCCAGCACACATACGGTGACTCACCACCACCTCTAAGTCCAATTCCAGAATTTGATGCCCTTTTATGGTATCTGCAGGGCACCAGGCATGCATGTATACATACACATCATAAAAACACCTATACACATAAAACCTAAAAACTAAATCTTTAGAGGTAGGCACAGTGAAGCACACCTTTAATCCAGGTACTCAAGAGGCAGAGGTAGGCAGATCTCAGGGAGTTTGAGTCCAGCCTAGAACACAGAGTATTCCAGGACAGCCCGAACTGCATAAAGACCCTGTTTTGGTTTTTTTGTTTTTTTTTAATTTTTTAAATTTAAAATAAATTGATACAATAAATGGTAAAACAGATGCTAAAATGTTTCCCCTTCTGTTCTGTTAAGACAGAGTTTCTCTGTGTAGCCCTAGCTGTCCCAGAACTGGTTCTGTAGATCAAGGTAGCCTTGAACGTAAAAGATGTGTCTGTATCTGCCTCCCAAATGCTGAGATTAAAGGCATTCGCCATCACACTGATTCAGATGCTAAAATCTTAAGAGGAAATGCACACATAAAATCTCACAGATGAGCCAAGCATGGTGGCGCACGCCTTCAGGAGGCAGAGGCAGGCAGATCACTGTTCAAAGCCATCCTGGTCTACAAAAGTGCGTCCAGGACAGCCAAGGCTAACACAGAGAGACCCTGTCTCTGAAGAAAAAAAAAAAAATCTCACAGATTAATGAGGCATCAACTTGCCTATTTGCTCATGGTACAAAGCAGAGACAGGCAGGAACTAAAAGACAGCACAGGATGAGCAACATCATAGATATTTTCATAGCCCAGCATATAAGCAATCTATTGAGCATTTAATCATTTTTACCAAGCCATGTACTATCTACTCTGTAACTGTTAGTAAGCAATATTTAAAATAACACTTGTTATCTATTTACATTAACATTCAGGGAATATAATGGAGAGGGAAAAGGCAGCCACTCAAAAAAACCTGACATGTAACTCACATGGAAATAACTTCCAGATATATCTAAGTTTACATATTAAGAGAAAAATAAGAGGAGCTGGGCAAGTGGCACACTCTTGTAATCCCAGCACTCAAGAGGCAGAGGCTGGTGGATCTTTGTGAGTTATAGGCCAACCTGGCCTACAAAGTGAATCCAGCACAGTTAGGGCTACAGAGAGAAACCCTGGAGAGAGAGAGAGAGAGAGAGAGAGAGAGAGAGAGAGAGAGAGAGAGAGAGAGAGAGAGAGAGAGAGAGAGAGAGAGAGCGCGAGAGCGAGAGCGAGAGCAAGAGAGAGAGAGAGAGCGAGAGAGAGAATATATATCCATGTTACAACTATTAAGTCAGAAGGTAAAAACCAGTATTTTAATGACCCCCCAAAAGTATAATATGCAAATTTACTGAATAATAATATAAAACAAAAAATGTAACTACAAACACTGATAAAGAAAACCAAATCAAGGGGCTGGAGAGATGACTCAGCGGTTAAGGGCACTGACTGCTCTTCCAGAGGTCCTGAGTTCAATTCCCAGCAACCACATGGTGGCTCATAACCATCTATAATGGGATCTGATGGCCTCTTCTGGCACATAGATGTACATGCAGGCAGAGTACTGTATTCATAATAATAAATAAATAAATCTTAAAAAAAAAAAAACAAATCAAAAGGCAAAAGGTAAACTTGGTAAAATGACTTAATTACACTATGTCACAAAGGGTAATAAAGAAACCAAATACATATAACAGCAAGAATTTTAACAAACATTCCACAGATAGGGAGAAACCAACAGTCAACAAGAGAAATAATAATACAATGAGCTGTAGGATAAGAATGCTGCAGGACAAGGTTAGCAAACTGTGACTCAAAGCCATGAAATACAAAGAGAAGCGGCTGTGGCAGAGACCATATATGGGCCTTGGGGGCCCCAAAATATACTGTTTGATCCTTAGCAAAGAATAGTTGCCAGCCTTATAATTAAATACTGATTGTGTTAAGAATGAATGTACACTAAAAGGAAGTCAGTTTGAGGCCAGATTGAGATATAAGAGCCTCTGTCAATAAATAACTAAGTGGGTGAGTGGATGGGTAGGAGGATGGATGGATGTGTAGATACACAGGTAGGTAGCTATTCAAATTATAGTACTTACACCAACAAGAGACCACTTGTCTTTAATGTCAGGCCTTGGGAGGTGGAATTCTATAAATTCTACGCAAGTCAAGGATTTGCAATGAAGCCTTTTCCTTTTTTGTTTTTTTGTTTTGTTTCTAGATGGGGTTTCTCTGTATAGCCTGGGCTATCCTGGAATTCACTCTGCAGGCTGAGGTCAAGGCTAGCTTTGACCTCAGCCTCTGCATGAGGGATTGCTGGGATTAAAAGTATGTGCCACGCCAGGTGTGGTGGTGCATGCCTTTAATCCCAGCACTCGGGAGGCAGAGGCAAGAGGATCTCTGTAAATTCGAGACCAGCCTGGTCTACAAAGCGAGTCTAGGACAGCCAAGATTATACAGAGAAACCCTGTCTCGAAAAACCAAACCCCCGCCCCCCAAAAAAGAAAAGGTGTGCTATCTGAACTCACAGAAGTAGAAAATAGGAAAAAAAAAAAAAATGTGGCAGGGCATTTTAAATTCCCAAGTCCAAAGAAACAAGTTTAAATGCAGGACCAGCAAAACTGCATAATGGATAAAGCACTTGCCATACAAGCCTAACAACCCAAGTATAATCACAGGATTCCACAACACAAAGTAAAAAACACTCCCAAAATCTGTCCTCTGACCTCCACACAACACAGCAGAGCACGAAACTCTATACTCACCTTACACAGGTACAAAGGGCCTCCTCACCAAAATGGCAGTGGTGGTTTTTTTTTTTTTTTTTAAGTTTTAAATAAGAGGACTATTGTTATTCGTTAAACAAGAGCCTAAAGGCTGTGTTTCCTCTAGTACCTACCCTTAATGCATGCTCAAAAGTCAACTACCTTCCAAAGGGCAGGAAGTGCCCAGTCAATCCAAACAGCCTGTGTCAGCTCAAAGACCTCCCACCTTCTACTAAAAAAGCTGAATCTGAAGATGGCATTTTGCCTACCCACTCTAGACCCATGCGTGTTTATTTAAAAGCTTTTACTAAAGACTAGACTGGGCCGGGCTGGCCACCTAACACTAAGGAAGAGGAATGGAGAACAAAATCAGAGAGGCCCAGGAAAAAGACACTACATGCTTAAAAACAACGAAACTATGTCCAATAGAGGTTACTAACAGATAAGGTAATCACATGTTTGATTTTTAAATGCCCCTCAACCCTTTTCCTTAGTTTTGTTTGGGATCCAAAGGTTTTGTTGAAATATAAACTTTATTTTAGAAGACCCTTAGGGAATGGTTTTTGTTTTTGTTTTGTTTTGTTTTGTTTTTTTTGGTTTTTTGTTTTTTGGGGAATGGTTTTTAAAGTCTGTAAAAATGGTTTTTAAAAACTGGCTTAAAAGTTTTAACACAGTGGGGTGTGGTGGCCCAGGCCTTTGATCCCAGCATTTGGGAGGCAGAGACAGGCGGTTCTCTGTGAGTTCGAGGCCAGCTTGGTCTACAAAGTGGGTCCAGGACAGCCAGGGCTCCAAAGAGAAACTCTGTCTAGAAAAAGCAAAAAACTTGTAACATAAAGGGTTAATAGTTAAAAAATAAATATATAGGTAATCTTACTTTGCTACATCGGTATATATAACTTGGATTCAACTCTTGCTTAGAGAAATTGGTTTTTGTTTGTTCATTTTTGTTTTTGAAGACAGGGTTTCTCTGTGTGGGCTTGACTGTTCTGGGCTCACTTTATAGACCAGGATAGCCTTTAACTCACAGCAATCAACCTGCCTCTACCTCCCTGACTGCTAAAATTAAAGTTGTGCACTGCCATGCCCAGCTTGGTTTTTGTTTTGTTTTGTTTTGTTTTTTAAATAAAGACTTCTTTTTCAGATTTGTTTATTTTTTATTATGTATACAGTGTTGTGCCTGCATGTACACCTGGAGGCCAGATGAAGGCATCAGATCACATTGTAAATGGTTGTGAGCTACCATGTAGTTGCTGGGGATTGAACTCAGGACCTCTGGAGAAGCAGTCAGTGCTCTTAACCTCTGAGCCATCTCTCCAGCCCCTGTTTTGTTTTCTTAAAGATAGTTTGCTTTACTTTATTTTCTCTAGACTCAGGAGACAACACCAGGCCTCTATATTATTTTAAATAAATTCTTAAACTGATAATGGTCTATTTGGGCTAACTGAAACTGAATTAAAGACATATGTCTAATCACACCTGTCTTTGCTAACTCTAGCTGTTTGGAAAAACTAAGTCATATATATTTGTATGAAAAGGATCAGGAAGATGAGGCTCCCAGTCTTTCTGTAGACTACAGTTGTGTTTTAAAGTTTGTTTTAAAAACTGAGAAATTAGCTCAATGGTTAGAAGCACTGACTACTCTTCCAACCTGGGTTCAATTCTCAGTACCCACACGGTGGCTCACAACTAGCCCTGTGGGCACTGTATATATGTAGCACACAGACAAAATAACCACACACAGAAAAGTGAAGTTTGTTTTAATTCTGAAGGATCTTCAACACAAAATCACAAACCTTGTCTTTCTTTCTCTTTCTTTCTTTCTTTCTTTTTTTTTTTGGTTTTTCGAGACAGGGTCTTTCTGTGTAGCCTTGGCTGTCCTGGACAGGCTTTGTAGACCTGCCAGCCTTGAACTCACAGCAATCCGCTGCCTCTGCCTCCCAAGTGCTGGGATTAAAGTCATGCGCCACCATGTCCGGCCAAAATCACAAACTTTAAGGCTCAAATTTAACAGAGATAAAACTATTAAATCCTAATCATATTTACTGTAAACTGCTAAAAAATAATTAAGATGCATAAGTTAATGATCAGTCACATTATAAATGGTCAAACGTACTCAGAGTCATGCTAAATACAAATGTTTATTATCCCTTAAAAATGCAAACTCATTCCTTTTGTTTGTTTGTTTTTTTGAGACAAGGTTTTTCTCTGTGTAGCCTTGGCTGTCCTGGACTCACTTTGTAGACCAGGCTGGCCTCAAACTCAAGAGATCTGCCTGTCTCTGCCACCCTGGGAGCTGGGATTACAGGCGTCTGCCTCTGTGCCTGGCATCAAAGTCACTCCTGACCGGGTTCAGGACTACTTGTAGTCCCTCACACCTCCAGCCCTCAAAGAAGAGAGTCTCTCCTTCGCTGGTGTAACGGAGTACCTGAGAACCTGGACTCCAGACGTCCTTGTTCACACCCTCCATGAAGCAGCTAGGGGCTCCCTAACTGAGCCTCTAGACCCTGCTAAGCCTGTCACGCCTGCTTCCTCCTGACTCCAAGATACACTCCTACAGGCCCATGCTCTGGCTCTCCAGACCTTGACCAACTCTTAATAGTGTAAAAAAAAAAAAGGGGGTGGGTGGGTATGGCTCTGGGGTTTGGGGAAAATTAGAGCACCCACTTTTGCCCCTGTTCCCTATCTTTCCAAATAGTTAGATACAACAGTTAAGAGAATGGCAGCCTTGCTTACAGGCAACTTTCCTATTAGCCCAGACTCTCTGTCTTCTCTCCATACCAATTTAAGGACCTCCTATCACACAAGAGCCTCTCTATCTCTACTTCAGCTCTTTCGTTATCACCTCCCTAAAAAATCCTGGTTATTTCTTTTCTTTTTTTTTTAAATCCTGGTTATTTCAGATGTTCCTTATCCTTTCGACACTGCTACACCTCTCCTCGCTAGAATCACTTGAAGCCATTGCCTACAAAAATTCACATCTTTCTATTTCTTCTTTTTTTTTTTTTTTTAAATCACATCTTGATTATACTTGGAAGCTCATCTCTCAGCTCCACTGCTCCAGTCAAGTGGGCTATATTATAGTCTCCTCCAACCAGGTGATAGAATCTGCTGCTTTACCACCAGACCCCTACTAATGATAGACCTTTGGGAAATGCTTTCAATGACAAGACTGCTAACAGAGGTTGGCCAACATTCCTACCCTCCTTCCTCTATTCCTCGTCCTGGCTCCTCCAAGCTTAATTCCTACCTATCCCAAGTCCTAATGACAGGCCCTATCTTAATCAGACAATTTAGCAGCCCAGTTACCTGATGCTACAGAAGCAAGTAGGCCTCTGCCATCTCCTTCCCAAAGGCTGCCTGGTCAGTTCTGGCTTTACAATAACTTTGGATACAAGAGATGGACATGTTCCTTGTTGATAATACAAATTTGTGAGCTTTAAAGAAAAACGTAATTACCTGAGTCTCTTAAATAAAAAAGCTCTGAAACTGAAGCTCAATTACCTGCCCCAAGATACCCATTGATCTATGACTCCTCCACAAAAATGATTTTAGGTCCAAAGAACATAAAAGAATCTGATATTCTAGGGAAATGGTTCGGCAGGAACAGACACATGTTGGGAAAAGGCATGTCACCATGTCTAATAACCTGACTTCTATCCCTGTGATTTACAAGGTAGAAAATTATCCTCTGGCCTCCATATGTGTACATATACTCACATACATACACAGCCACACACCCACACACAATAAATAAAACTTAACTTAAGAAAATATTTTACTATGCCAATTATGATCCTATATTCAGACTTTACTCTCTTGTGATAGTTCATATGCACAGGTACAAGTATTAAACCTTGGTCATGAGTGATAATACAGATCTGTAATCCCACCACTTGGCAAATGGAGGCAGAATGGGGAGTTTAAGGAAATTCAGCTACATAATAAGTAAACACCAATTTGAGACACTAGGACCTGTCTCAAGCTTTCATCCCTACTCCCACTCATCCAAAAAAGGCTAAATGTGAGGTGAGGAATGGAACAAAGCACCTACTGCAATAATCCATGGAAAAATTGGTCTTTAGAGCCAGTGCAACAACAGAAGGCAGAAGGGTCCAAATATTTGGAAATAGCAGATGCTGGTGTGAAAGGAATCAAGAATAAAAGATGTCACTTTTTTTTTTAAGATTTGTTTGTTTGTTTAATGAGCACTCTATCTGTATCTGCACCTGCAGGCCAGAGGCATCAGATCACACAATAGATTGTTGAGAACCACCCAGTGGTTTGTTGGGAATTGAACTCAGGACTTCTGAAAGAGCAGCTGGTGCTCTTAACCACTGAGCCATCTCTCCAGCCAAGATACCATTCATTCATTCATTCATTCATTTTTATATATGTGAGTACTCTATCTGCATGTACACCAGCATCCAGAAGAGGGCAGTACAGATGGTTGTACGCCACCATGTGGGTGCTGGGAGTTGGACTCAGGACCTCTGGTAGAGCAGACAGTGTTCTTAATCTCTGAGCCATCTCTCCAGCCCAAGATGCCATTTCATAATGGCATTTCTAAAAGACAGGAAATAAAGAGAGAACAAACAAAAAATAGGATGAATAATTTGTTTTATTTTTATGTCTTCCTTAAACATTCATCAAATGGAGATATCAAGAAGGTAGTTGGAGGGTGAGGGGCTGGAGAGATGGCTCAGTGGTTAAGAGCACTGTCTGCTCTTTGAGAGGTCCTGAGTTTAATTCTTGGAAACCACATGGTGGCTCGTAACATCTATACAGGGATCTGATGCCTCTTCTGATATGCAAGTGTGCATATAGATAGAGCACTCATATATATAAAATAAATGAATATAAGTAAATATTTTTTAAAAAGAAAAGAAAAAGAAGGTAGTTGGGAAGGAAGGTGAGAGGAACTGGGAGAAGAGGGAGGGAAAGCTGTGATCGAGATGTAAAGTAAATAAATAACTTAATAAAAACAAAGTAGGGAGCCGGGCGTGATGGCGCATGCCTTTAATCCCAGCACTCGGGAGGCAGAGGCAGGCGGATTGCTGTGAGTTCAAGGCCAGCCTGGTCTACAAAGTGAGTCCAGGACAGCCAAGGCTACACAGAGAAACCCTGTCTCGAAAAAACAAAAAACAAAAAACAAAAAAAAAAAAAAAAACAAAGTAGGTGGTTGAATATATTAGTTTATAACTAAAGATTGAATTCTTGCCAAGTAACAGAAATTGGAACTACCAGAGAGATGGTACTAAATTCATAAAACTAGGTAAGATTATCCAGTAATCTTAAAAAGGAGAAATCCTGGGTTACTTCAACATTTTCAAATATTACAGAAAGAAACAAAGCAGAAGAGTTATTAAGATAGAACAACTAGAGACTGGGTACAGAGTTAATGTACAAAGCCAGGGAGTTCAATGCCTAGCTTGGGGTTGGGGAAGATGAACTATCCAATAACAAAAGGAGAAAAATGGAGTAACCAACTATAACAAATACCAAAAGAGCTAATCAAATGAAGACTGAAAATTGGTTAATACTAATGCAAAGCTAAACCTAACTTCTACCTTGAAAAAAAGTTGTTTTCAGTGGGGAAATGAGTGCACAAGCCAGATATCAAACGCAACAGACTAAAAGAGAGAACTGAGAACCGTAAGGACAGACAACTCTTCACCAAACTGTGCTCTGAGCTGAGGGGGAAAAAGGCTAGAGTAAAGACATAGAAGAGATATTTTTGTGAGAACTGTTAAGATTTTGGGTTTATTTATATTTTTATATGAGTGTTTTGCCTGCGCGCGCGAGTGTGTGTGTGTGTGTGTGTGTGTGTGTGTGTACTATGTGAGTGCCTGCTCCCCAGAAGTAGGAACGTGTCAACTGATCCTCTAAAACTAGAGTTATAGGATGCTGTGAGCTATCATGCAGGTACCTGATGCCAAGAGAGGTCAAAAGAGGGCCTCAATCAAAACCCTTAGAACTAGAGCTAGTGTGACTATGAGCATCCCCTAAAGGCTCTGGAAAATTACACTGTGATTAAAGGTTAAAATGTATAAGATGGGGGCTGGAAAGTTGGCTCAGTGGTTAAGAGCACTGGTTACTCTTCCTAGGTTCAATTCCTAGCACCCACACAGCAAGTCACAACTGTTTGGTTCAAAGGAATCTGATACCTCACACACATAACTGCAGGAAAAACACCAATGCACATAAAATGTAAATAAATAAATAAATAGTTAAAGATTTATTTATTTATAATTATATACAATGCTCTGCCTGCATGTACACCTGCAAGCCAGAAGAGGGCATCAGATCACATTATACATGGTTATGAGCCACCATGTGGGTGCTGGGAATTGAACTCGGGTCCTCTGGAAGTGCAGTCACTGCTCTTAACCTCTGAGCCATCTCTCCAGCCCCATAAATAAATTTTTTAATGTGCAGGGTAAATTCAATCATGTGACACATGGAAGTAACAGCCGTTCAATAAATATGTTCAAGCACATAGTGATGGATTGCTTAGTTGGTAGTACTTCCTTAAAGTAAAATGATTCTTGGATATGGTATCAAACTAGTAGTATAACACTAAGCAAAAGAAGAAGTAAAAGATGACCTCACCGGACTTCACTACAGAATATTATCATCAAATTCCTTAAAATCCATGATGATGATGATGATGATGATGATGATGATGATGTTTCTCAAGACAAGGTTTCTTTGTATAGAACCTGGCTGTCCTGGAACTCTCTCTGTACACCAAGTGCTAGGGTTAAAAGTGTGTTCCACCACCATCTGGATAAAATCCTTTCTTGAATACATTTTCCTCATGAATTTATCAGTTGCTTCCTCTTTAGTGGATCATTCCCATAAGAATACTTCAGATGGGCAGTGGTGGCGCATGCCTTTAATTCCAGCACTCGGGAGGCAGAGGCAGGCAGATCGCTGTGAGTTCGAGGCCAGCCTGGTCTACAAAGTGAGTCCAGGACAGCCAAGGCTACACAGAGAAACCCTGTCTCGAAAAACCAAAAAAAAAGAATATTTCAGAGCTGAAATATGTTCAATCAAAAAAATCCTCATGAGTTGCTGTTCTTGGAGAGAACCAGGATTCAGTTCCCACTATACATATGATAGCTCACAGCCATCTGTAACTTAGATTGTAGAGGATCCAGGCCCTCTCTGGGCCCTGGAAGGTATGAGAAACACACCCAGTGCACTTAAATGCTACACATACACACACACCCCTAAGTCTTTGAAGTAAAGTGTAATTTTCAGAAATAAAATACTAGCAGCTGAGTGCGATGGCATACACCTGTGGTTCCAGCAATTAGGAAGGCAGAGGCAGGCAGATGGCTGTGAGTTCGAGGCCTGCCTAGTTTGCAAAGCCAGTCCAGGACAGCCAAGACTACACATGTATCTCGAAACACCAAAAAGAAAAAGAGAACAAGGGGCTGGAGAAATGGCTCAGAGGTTAAGAGCGCCACCTGTCCTTCCAGAAGTCCTGAGTTCAATTCCCAGCAACCACATGGTGGCTCACAGCCATTTATAATGTGATCTGATGCCCTCTTCTAGCCTGCAGGTGTACATGCAGGCAGAGCATTTATATACATAAAAAAAAAAAAAAAACTTTTCCCCCCCACAATTTTTATTAAGTATTTTGGCTATTCATATTTAGCAGCCTAGAAGAAAACATCTTTCATATCTTGGTGAGTCTGAAATTCTGAATATAAATCAGTATCTACCATGTCTCATCATTAACAACATAAAACATCTATCTAGACCTAAAATACAAACAGAGCTCTTAATAGAAGCCTCATGACTTAATGCTTAAACACAAGGATTATTAGTAATGCCTCTATCCGTATAATATTTAAAGTAGAATCTAATGACAAATATTTAAGAGCTAGTAATATAGTGCCCACTCGTATTTAGACTAGGTCTTAATTCCTAGTTTCTCACCATTGGAGCGTGTTCCTCAATGGTTGAAAAGAACAGGACATGAAACTAGCCCATCCAGCTGCAGGCTTCTCTCATGAGTTGAAGAAAAAAATGCTCCCCAGAATGAAAACCTGCTGCCTGCCCATCCGCTCTAACACAGGAGGGTGAGTTCAAACCTGCTGCCTGCCTATCCGCTTTAACGAAGGAGGGTGAGTTCAAACCTGCTGCCTGCCCATCCGCTCTAACACAGGAGGGTGAGTGCAAACCTGCTGCCTGCCCATCCGCTCTAACACAGAAGGGTGAAGCAGTGTCAGAGAGTGAGGTAATGTGAAATGTAAAACCAGAGGCACATGGGGACCTGTGTCAGCTTTGGTGCCAAAATGACATCTATTCCATGCAAGATATTAAAAAAAAGATTTCCTTTGATTGCAGATCGTAACTGAGGTAAGCACAAGAGAATGACAGCCCAGATGGAAAATAACCTTCACGTGTTATCCCAAAGCAAGACATTTCAACCAGTCACTCAAAAAATAAACAAATTCTTAAAAGAAAAAGAAAACAAACTTGGATTAGGGAAACGCCTTAGTAGGTAATGACATCTGCCACCAATCCTGATGACCTGAGATGACTTAATCCCCAATATCTACATGGTAGAATGAAAATCAGCCCTTAAAGTTGTTTTGTAATCTCCACAGAGACTATGGCAGGCATAAACATAAAAGTGTGTGTGCACATGTGCACCCATGCACCGACGCAAACACACACACACACGCACACCAAAAAACAAACAAACAAACAAACCAGGAAATGAAATAGAAATAAGCATAAAACATTTTTTTTTTGTTTTGTTTTTGTTTTTGTTTTTCAAGACAGGGTTTTCCTATATAGAAAAACCTGGCTTTCCTGGAACTAGCTCTGTGGACCAGCAGATTGGCCTCAAACTCAGAGATTTGCCTGTCTCAGCCTCCTAGTACTGGGACTGTTTTTTGTTTTTGTTTTTCTCTGTGTGCAGTCCTGGCTGTCCTGGAACTCACTTTGTAGCCCAGGCTGGTCTGGAACTCAGAGAGATCCTCCTGCCTCTGCCTCCCAAGTGCTGGGATTAAAGGCATGTGGTCCCACCGCCTGGCCACATACTCTTATTTCATATAAAAGTTTAAATTAACACTTAGTCAAAGAAGTATTTCTAAGATGACCTGATATTGTATTTAATAAATTTTTACATATGTCACATATATGTATGTTCACATGTGTGTGCATGCATGTAGAGGGCTAAGGTTGATAATAGGTTTTTTCCTCAATCAATCTCCATGTTTGTTATATATTAAAGCTGAGCTCTAGCTAAATGCAGAGCTCTTTATTCTAGCTATACTACCCAAGACAGCTGCCTGGGGATTGGACCATGTGATGCCTATTCTTGGTTGTCAACTGTACTACATCTATAATTAACTGAAACCCAAGCATATGGGTACACTTGTGAGGGATTTTCTTAATTAAACCATCTGAAGTGGAAAGACTAACCTTCAATGCAGATCTTTTGAGGTGAGAAGGTCCACCTTTGATCTGGGCCACACCTGCTGGCAGCCTATATAAAGGGCAAGGAAGAAGGAAGCTTTTGCTCTTTGCCCGCTTGCTCTATCTCTTGCTGGAAAGTTCATTCCTTCCCTGGCATTCAGCCTACTTCTTCAGGATTCTGGTACATACTGAAAACCAGCTGAGACATCCAGCTTCATGGGCAGAACTACTACTGGATTTTCTTGGACTTTCTGTTAACAAACAGCCATTGTTGTAATAGTTACAACCTATAAACCACACTATTAAGTCCTGTGTGTGTGTGTGTGTGTGTGTGTGTGTGTGTGTGTGTGTGTGTGTTTTCTATCAGTTCCGTTCCTCTATAAAACCCTGACTAATACTGGCCAGCACAGCTACCAAACCCAAGTGGCCTTTTTGTAGGTTCTGGGCTTCTACACTGTTCTTTATATCTGTGCAACAAGTGCTTTCACTGCTCAGCTATATCCCCAAATTTAATTTTTTTTTTAAAAATTAAGCAATAAGAACACCGTCAAAGCCTGGCATGGTGACACGTGCCTATAATCCTGCAGAGTCAGGTGGATCTATGTGAGTTCAAGGCCAGCCTGGTCTACAAGGCAAGTGTAGGACAGCCAAGGCTACACAAAGAAACCCTGTCTTGAAAAAACAAAAACAAAAACTCACTGTCAAACTGTAAGATTATAAATGTAGTTCAACAATTAGTCAATGCTGGCATAAAACTAGAAACCATCAAACATGAAATATAAATGCTTTAAACATGTATTTCTATATTGCCAATAATGGGGGGATGATCAGACAAGACTCAGACAGTCTTGTCTAAGTACCTGACTGAATACATCTTCAGGGCTCTGGGCTGCTCTGGGTGGAATGGGAGGGTAAAGTGAGGCTTGTACATGTGGGTTTTACTGACTTGCCTAGTCTTTGTAAAGTATCCCAGCAGTTCACAGAATTTTCACAAGAAAATTTTCTTTTTCTTGTCTTTTTTAAAATTTTATGTGTATGGGTATTTTGCCTGGCATATGTGAAAGATGGAAAATCACATCAGATCATGTAGAACTGAAGTTACAGGTGGTTATGGTCTTCCTTGTGGGTGCTGAGAATTGAACCCAGATTCCCTAGAAAAGCAGCCACTGCTCTTATATCAAGCTATCTTTCCAACCAGGAAAGATGTTAAAGCATACTATTAAATCTAAATGCATACTCAAACTTAAAAATTATGGTGATTAGGGCTGGAGAAATGGCTCAGAAGTTAAGAGCAATGGCTGCTCTTCTTCCAAAGGTCATGAGTACAATTCCCAGTAACCACATGGTGGCTCACAACCATCTGTAATGAGATCTGGTGCCCTCTTCTGGTGTGCAGGTGTACACGCAGGCAGGGCACTGTATACATAATAAATAAATAAATAAGCCAGGCGGTGGTTGACGCACACCTTTAATCCCAGCCTTTGAGAGGCAGAGGCAGGTGGATTTCTGTGAGTTTGAGGCCAGCCTGGTCTACAAAGTGACCATAACAGTCATTGCTCCACAGAGAAACACTGTCTCAAAAAATCAAAAGAGAATAAGGAAATAAAAATAAAATAAATAATTTTTTTTTAAATATGGTGATTAAAACTACAAAAACAGCCAGGCTTGGTGATGCATGCCTTTAATCCCAGCACTCAGAGGTAGAGGCAGGTGGATCTCTATGAATTTGAGGCCAGCCTGGCCTATAAAAGTGAATCCAGGATAGCCAGGGATACACAGAGAAACTCTGTCTCAAAAACAGAACAAAACAAACTACAAAAATCAAAAATGAGGAAATCTGAGGATGAGGAAGACTAGCTCTAAATGATCATCTCCAGTTTTGGGCTCAAAACTACCCATCCTAACCAGCCATTTCAGCCTTCTCCCTCAGCAACAGGCACTGGTTTTCATGAGGGCACACTTAATATTAGAAAGAATAGTAGGCCGGGCGTGGTGGCGCACGTCTTTAATCCCAGCACTAGGGAGGCAGAGGCAGGCAGATCGCTGTGAGTTCGAGGCCAGCCTGGTCTACAAAGCGAGTCCAGGATGGCCAAGGCTACACAGAGAAACCCTGTCTCGAAAAACCAAAAAAAAGAAAAAAGAAAGAAAGAAAGAATGAATAGTAATTCTAATTTATGGTCTAAATCTGGAAAGGAAAGTTACTGACAAACTAGTATCAAGAAAGACATTTCATAAATACTTCAGATACATTTTCTATTTTCCTTTTAAACTGCAAGTATTGACACACTAGTGGGCCATGGACATATTTGGGGGATTTGGGTTTGTTTGTTTGTTTGTTTTTTAAGATTTATTTATTTATTATTATTATGTATGCAGTGCTCTACCTGCATGTACACCTGCAGGCCAGAAGAAGGTGTCTGATCACATTATAGATGGTGTGAGCCACCTTGTGGTTGCTGGGAATTGAACTCAGGACCTCTGGAACAGCAGTCAGTGCTCCTAAACTATAAGCCATCTCTCCAGCCCTGGGTTTTGTTTTGTTTTGTTTTGTTTGGTGGTTGTTACTGCGTCTGAAACAGGGTTTCTCTGTATAGACTATCTTTGTAGACCAGGCTGTACTGGGACCCACAGAGATCTACCTGTCTCTCTGCTTCCCTGAGTCCCGGGAAATACAAGCATGTGCCACTGCACCAGGCTCTTTTTTTTTTTTTTTTTTTTTTTTTAATGGAACTAAAACAGCAAAGTACAGAAATGGTACAAGAAATGTTTGTAGATATTCACATGAATACATTTCTCAATCGGAGAAACGCTAAAAGTTTCTGGGTCATCCAGCCCTGTTGGGAGTGCTGGAAACAGCAAATGTTGGCTGTGGGATTCTAGTCCTCCTCCCCTAACTTCCCAAGGATCAGGGATGTGCACTATCTCACACAACTGAAAGTAACATGTTAAATTTTACGGTATACAAACTGCTCTCAAAAAATGTTTTTTAAGTTAAGCTATACAGAGAAAGTGTGATCTTCATTGCCAATTTGATGTGGATTTAGAATCACCAGATTCCACCTAAGGATCACACCTCTGAGTGTAGCTATGAGGATGTTTACATGTTTAATCGAGCAGGGAAGACACACTTGAAATAAATTAAGAGTAAAGGGCTGGAAGAAG
Organism: Acomys russatus; assembly: GCF_903995435.1. Lineage (NCBI taxonomy): Eukaryota > Metazoa > Chordata > Mammalia > Rodentia > Muridae > Acomys > Acomys russatus. Next base: position 21,166,327 of record NC_067165.1, read on the forward strand.
TAGCTTTGCAGTTAAGAGCCCTCGCTGTTACTGCAGAGGACCAGGCTTCATTTCCCAGCACCCAAAACCATCTGTAATGCCAGGTCTAAAAGATCTGTTGTCCTCCTCGTTCCACCTAGTGGCACCAGGCACAAACTCAGTCCACTTATAAAAAACTGTCTTGTACACTAAAAATAAACCTTAAGAAAGGGGGAAAGCTAGATGTGGTGGAACACATTTATAATCCCAGCACTCGGGAGGCAGAGGCAGGTGGATCACTGTGAGTTCGAGGCCAGCGTGGTCTACAAAGCGAGTCCAGGAGAACCAAGGCTACACAGAGAAACCTTGTCTCAACCTCCCCCCAAAAAAGGTAATATAATAAACAGCATTTTGTTTCAGTAAGTAAATACCTGCCGAATATAATAAACCCAATTAAAATACAATAATCAAAATTTCCTCCCAGACATGGTGACCGAAGCCTATTATAATCTTAGCACTTAGGAAATTCAGACAGAAAGATCAGGAAATCAAGGCGAGCTTCACTATACAGCAAGCTCAACATGGCCCTGGGCCACGTCCCACCTTGTCTCAAAAATACAAAAATGAACGAACGAACGAATGAATAAATGGACAGAAAATAAAGTGCCTGCCTCAACCCTGAGTTGATCTTTGTCCCCACTAAAAGGAAAATATATTGGAAGTGGAGTGTTTAAAAAGGAAATACACTGGTCTACAGAGTGAGTCCAGGACAGCCAAGGGTACAGAGAGAGACCCTGTCTCGAAAAACAAAAACAAAAACAAAAAGAAATACACATATGTAATCCTAGCACTCCTATAATCAATACTGGGGGGAGGGGGGCGGGTGTTAGGGACAGGAGAATCACCCAAAAGCTCAAAAGCTGGCTAGTCTTAAGTATGCATAATAGAAACATGAGGGATCATGCCTCAAGTTACCTCTCTCTCTCTCTCTCTCTCTCTCTCTCTCTCTCTCTCTCTCTCTCTCTCTCTCACACACACACACACACACACACACACACACCATATAAAAGAAAAAATCATTTAGAAGACAACTGTATACGTTCATATCAAAAACTATCCATCTTTTAAAAATGGGCTGGCTACATTAGGCAGTGGTGGTACAGGTCTTTAATCCTGGCTCAGGGAGGCAGAGGCAGGTGGATCTCTGAGCTCAAGGCCAGCCTGATCTATAGAGTGAGTTCTAAGACAGCCATGACTACACAAAGAAATCCTGTTTTTAAAAAACCAAAAACAGAAAAAAGTTAAAACACCCCGTAGCCAAATTAAATAAGGCTTAAATACTAGCTGTACATGGTAGCTCTTAACTATAACGTCAACAGTTAGGAGGTTGATATAGGAAGGACTGAGCCAAGAAGACCAGAATGAGCTACAGAGTATCTCAAACACCCAAAAATGAGGGCTGACAGGATGACTCAGCAGTACCTGCTCTTCTAAACACCCAGGTTGTGTTACTGGCACCTATATGAGTGCTAACAACCATCTATTACTCCAGTTCCAAGGGATTCATTCTCACCTCTGTAGACAGTGCATACATGTGATGCACAGACATACATGCAGGTAAAATACCCATACGCCTGAAGGTTTTTTTTTTTTAACTTAATTGCTAAAGTAAGAAAACATGAGTATTATTAAAATAGTTATGAAATTAATAAGTTTTTTACTGCAAGGCATCATATTTAGATAAACTGAAAGACATTAACAAGTTTATTGACAAGGCTTAGATATCCATACCACTTAAGACAAATTCAATGAAATGCTACTACTTTTTTTCTGTTTTCTGTTTTTGTTTTTGCTAAGAACATAGCAAGCGGGGCTCAGCTCAGTCAGAGGAGTGCAAGCCAAGCATGTACAAAGCCCTGGATGCAACTACCAGCACCACATAAACCAGGCATAAAGACATAAAAGCTAAAAGAAAAAAAAGGAAAGACATAAAAGCTGTAAATCCAGAACTCAGGAAATATACAGAAGAGGATTAGAAATTCAAAGCTGTCCTCTGCTATAAAAGCAAATTCAAGGCTAGTGTGAGACCCTATACCAAAAAAAAAGAATTTTTTAAAAATGTAATATAAAGGGGACAAGAAAAAGTAAAACAATCCTAGAACAACTTTCAGGCATGTTTGCCATCAGACTGTGAGGATATTCTACAGCTAACTTAACTTGGTTTTAACTGACTGGCACAAATAAAAATCGCTGGGGTGGTTTTTTTGTGCACTGTGTAAAGATTGTCTTTGTATTATTCAAATGCTAATTTCTGTGCCAGCAGATATCCGACTAGAGGCTAGATTTTGTATTGTTATTATTTGGCTGCGTCATATTCTGCAAACATTCCCTCCAACACTTTCTGATCGGCCCATAGCAAAGGCAGGACAGGAAGGTGGGACATCTGTGGAGAGATAGGACTCTAAGAAAAGTCACCAGGCGGACACGGGACTAAGTCACTGAGGAGAGCTAATTGGCCACATAGCAGGACATAGGACAGGCCAATAATGTCATTTAGAACAGCTGAGAATCTGCCCAGCTATCGTTCCTAAGCTTATAGTAAACATATAGTGAACATAATGTCTGCATGTCTTTATTCCATCCATTGGCAGTCTCTAAGAAAGTACCATTTTAGTTATCTGAAGCTGGGCATGGTGGCACATGCCTTTAATATCAGCACTTGGAAGGAAGAAGAAGGTGCAAGGCTAAGTAGTAAGTTCCAGGGCAATGTAAGGAGACCCTGTCTCAAAAAACTTTATCAGGATTTTACAAATAAAATAAAGGGGAAATGTGTACCACAAAGGAAATTAATAGTGCATTTATTATCAATCAACTACATTAAAATTAGATTCTATATGTGCAAAGTATCGCACAGTGGAGAAAACACTAATGTAGTAACTAGAAAGTTCCCCTTTCCAAATATTTAGAGAACTGTCATAACTCAATAAAGACTAACAACAACAGAAAATGGGCAACAGATTTAATAAAAAGTGTTATCATAAAATTTTTAAATGGCCGGTGCTCTTCCAGAGGTTCTGAGCTCAATTCCCAGCAACCACTTGGTGGCTCACAACCATCTATAATGTGATCTGATAACCCCCCTTCTGGCCTGCAGATGTACATGAAGATAGAGCACTCATATACATTAAAGGGGGAGGGGGAGAGGGGTGGCGCGTGCCTTTAATCCCAGCACTCAGGAGGCAGGGGCAGGCAGGTCAATGTGAGTTCGAGACCAGCCTGGTCTACAAAGTGAGTCCAGGACAGCCAAGGCTACACAAAGAAACCCTGTCTTGAAAAAAAATCAAAAGAAAAAACTAAATCTTTTTTTTTTTTAATGGCCAATAAACATTAAAAATGTTCAACTGATTTCCTTCTTTTTTTTTGGGGGGGGGGGGGGTTTATTGAGTCTGTGTGGAAGAGTCCTGGATGCTTTGCAGACCGGGCTGGCCTCCAACTCACAGCACCTCCCTGAGTGCTGGGATTAAAGGTATGCACCACCTGGCCTGGCACCTATTAATTATTATTACTCCGGAGAACTCACATTGAAAACAAAATGAAGGACCAGCAGGATGGCGCTTGACACCAAACCAAGACTGGTGACCTGAGTTTGATTCCCAAGACAAAAATGATGGCAGAAATTCCTGCTAGCTGTAAAATGGCTTCTCTAAGTACAGCATGGCACAAGCACACACATACACAAGTATGTATACATACATACATACATACATACATACATACATACATACATACATACATTACAGTGGGTTTCATCTTGTAAATCCCATTCTGTTAATATCTTTAAAGTTTAGTGGATGAAGTATGGGCCCGATAGAAAGTGACCATAACACTAACTCATCAAAGCCAAAGTGTCAATGAATGAAACTCTCAGGAATTATTTTTGTTGTTCTTGTCGCCATCGTCATCTTTGGAGACAGGGTTTGTCTGTTTAGTCTTAGCGGTCCTGGAACTAGCTCTGTAGACCAGGCTGGCCTCAAACTCAAGAGATTATTTTGGGAAAAAGACATGAGCCATCACTGCCCTGCTGGAATTCAATTTTGTATTCCTACAAAACTTGAAAGTTTACACTCCTTAGCTATAAGCAATCACCTACAAGGGGAAGTAAACTATGTCTGTACACAAACCCAAGAGCCACCTGTTAGTCTTTTTTTTCTTTTTTTTAAATAATTTATTTTATGCTTTGGTGTGGGGATGTCAGATCCCTTGGTACTGGATTACAGACAGTTGTGAGTTGCCATGTGGGTGCTGGGAACTGAATCAGGGTCCTTTGAAAGAGCAGACTGTGCTCTTAACCCTCAGTCTTAAATTCACCTTGAGTGAATCATCATTTCACATTTCACATTTTTGCAAGTGGTTGGGGAAAATGAAGTGAATGTTTCCTGACACAAGAGAAGTATATGAAATTGAAAGCATCCATAAACTTTTACTGAAAACAACACTAACTCACCATCACACAGCTGTACAGCTACAGCAGACATACATCTAAAGTCTAAAATGTTTACTATCTGCCATTTTAAAACACATAACAGTCCTGTAAAGAGGAATGAATTTTTTGTTTTGGTTTGGTTTTCGAGACAGGGTTTCTCTGTGTAGCCTTGGCTCTCCTGAACTCACTTTGTAGACCAGGCTGGTCTCTAACTCAAGGCGATCCACCTGCCTCTGCCTCCTGAGTGCTGGGATTAAAGGCATGCACCACCACGCCCGGCAAGAGGAATGAATTTTACAGCTATTTCAGAATGAAGCTCACTGTAAAAAAACAGTGATTAAAATAGAATTCTTATCTTAAAATAGAATTCTACACATTGTATATTTTTATTTCTTTATGTATATGAGTATTTTGCCTATGTTTATATTTTGCCTCTATATACTATGTGAATGCAAAGCCTTCAGAGGCCCGAAAAAGGCAACAAATCCCCGAACTAGAGTTTCAGACTACTATGAGCCACCGTGTGGGTACTGTGAGTTTAACCCAGGTCCTCTGGAAGCACAGCCGTACTCTTACCTAGTGACCCATCTCTAGGGTGACCCATCCATGTGAATGTGGGGTAAGAAGAGCACACATGCACTGTGCACACAGTGCGTATGTGGACATCTGGTGAGGCGAGCTCTGCCCTAGGCCACCTGGCTTGTGTGGCAAACGCCTTTATCCGTGCTGAGCCAGCTTCCCAACCTGCACGAGGTGCTTTCTTAACATGTGAATACGCGTAACAAGAATGCTCAGAGGAAATTCTATAATAGGAAACCTGGAATCATCAAGAACTCCATAAACACTGGGACATACTTTAAAAAAAAAAATTAAGTAGCCAGGCATGTGGCGCACATACATACTGGTCTGGGATTTTTTGAGACAAGATTTCACTCTAGCACAGACTGGCCTAAACTTACTGCACAGCCCAAACTGGCTTCTAACTCATAATAACCCTCCTCCCTCAGCCTTCCAGGACCCATCACATCTGACTTTTAGAATTCTGGTATATCTTATATGTAAGACACAAAACTACAAATTCCTCAAAGAAAACTTCATAACCCTAAATTTGGCAATGATTTATTTCCTAGACATGACACCAAATTTATAGGTACTGAAGCAAAAACAGAAAGTAGACCACATGAAACTAAAAACTTCTATATACCAATGAAAATAATCACAGCAAGCAGACAGACAATGGAATCTGAGATTCTGCAAATCATATCTGAAAAAGGGTAATATTTGACTATATGAGAATTTTTATTAAACAAAAAGACCCATTGGGTGGTAGTAGGACACGCCTTTAATCCCAGTCCTTGGGAGGCAGAGATACGTGGATCTTTTTGAGTTCAAGGTCAGCCTGGTCTACAAAGTGAGTTCCAGGATGGTCAAGGCTGCTACACAGAGAAACTCTCTCAAAAAAACAAAAAGGAACCAAGATAACCTGACTATAACGTAGGCAAAGGACTTGAAGAGAGATTTCTTCAAAGTTATGATAGCCAACAGCCACTCAAATCAAACACTACAGTGCAATGCTGAGGATTTAGATTCCCTGACAGGCAAACAGATAAGAGGTAGCAGGACAATATACAGATGGTGAACTTCCAAGATGACTTGTGACTTCCTTGTTCTCCAATCTGAGACAAAATCCCCTGCTGATGGATTGGCCAGAGGAGTTCAAGGCAGATCAGGACATGTTTATCTACCAGCTGTGCCGCCACCAGCCACCAACCCTTGGGAAGACTTTTAAACCCCTAGCACTTAAGGAGAGTCATTTCCCAGATCCTGAGCCTCCTTTGTTTTGCAGGGTTCCTCTGTGTGCTTGCTGACTAAATTTTTTCTTCACAGGTCTGCTGTGTTTGAAAATTCTGTTACTTGTAACACTATTAATTTTTCAATTGGCAGAGAAAATAGACCAAATCAACATCCTTAGGCAGTAACAATATTACATATTAATTAATATTGTATATTAATTATAACATACTATCAAAAACACTGAAACAGCATGGGGGGTTGGGGGTGTATAGGTATTAAAATCCTATACAGTTGGTGATAAAAATGTAGTGTAAACAATTTACAAAAAATAATACAATTTAAAAAGATGAAGCTAGGCATGGCAGTGCTCGCCTTTAATCCCAGCACTTGGGAGGCAGGCTAACCTGGTCTACAAAGCAAGTCCAGGGCTACACAGAGAAACCCTGTCTTTTGGGGGGTGAGGGGGTGATGGAACTGAAATTGCCATATGATCTAAGAAGCCTACTTCCAGAATATATTTTTTAGAAGTATCTGATAAATAATTGAAATGAGCTAATGTCTAAGAAGCTATAATATATAAATACAAGTTTATTGGAAGCAGCATGGGAAGGAAGAGAGCAGGGAGGTGGGACAAAGGGTACAGGAGCAGTGGAACCAAAATGTCTGGTTTATATAATCAAGGGTCTCTGGGAGAGGGGAGACCTTGCCCCTAGGCAGAAGGCAGGGCATGCCAGCCACGTCCTGCAGCAGGACCTAACAGTAGCTATTTCATTCATCAGCCAATTTACTGGTTAGATGATTTGGTTTTGTGGTTTGGTTTTGGTGTTTACTTTTTTTGCGGTTTTCTGTATTTCCTAAATACTAACCTTAAGTACATTCCCACTCACCTATAAATGCTCACTTTGTTGTACAAAGGCTTTTAAACTTTATTGTAATCCCTGTCAATTTTTGGTATTGTTTCCTATGCCCCTGGATTGCTTTTCAAAAATACCTACCTACCCCTTAGTCTTTTCTTTTGTTGTTGTGTTTTAATACAGGTTTTCTCTATATAGGCCTGGCTGTCCTGGAACTAGGCTCTGTGGACCATATTAGTCTCTGCCTCCCAAGTGCTGCTATTAAAGGTGTATGCAACCACCAACTGGTCTGTCTATCCCTTAATCTTTAAGTGTTTTTCCTATGTTTTTCTCTGGCAATTTCAAAGATTCTAACATTAAAATCTTTAATCAATCCTTATTATTGTGCAATGTGGAAAACATGGATCTTGTTTTGTTCTTTTGTTTTGTTTTGTTCTTATGTATACAGAAATGCAGCTTTCCCAGCCCCATGTTAATAGGCTCTCTTTTCCCAAAGTATGTTTTCACAGCCTTTCCAAGGAAAACCAGGTGGTTATAGCACTATGGATTTACTTCAGGGTCTTCAAGTCTATTCCACTTGTCTACGTGCTTGTTTTTGTGCCAATCTTTCTGGTTTTCTTACCAGGCTCTATAATATAATTGGAGGCCAGGTGCTATAATACTTCTAGCACTGTTCTTTCTACATAAAATTATCTTAGCTGATTATGGTCTTTTGTGCTTCCATATTGTTTTTCTTTTCTAATCCTGTTAAGAATTTCATTGGAATTTTGATGGGGAGCGCATTAATCTGCAGATCACTTTTGCTTTTATAACACTACTTTTACCAACTCATAATTATGTAAGTGAGTCCTTCCCCTGGCTTTTTCAGTGTTTACAGTTTTTATTACAAAGGTCTTTTACTTCATGCTTATGTTTATTCCTAGGGTTGGTTTGTTTCTGGTTTTGTTTTGAAGCTATTATGGATGATATTTTTTTCTTTTTCTTTTTTGGCAAGTCTGTTACTGATATAAAAAGATACTGATTTTTATAGGTGGATTTTGTGTCCTGCAACATTGTTAGTTAGAACTATTTCTCAAGAATTAAGAGTTTTATGGTGGGGTCCTTAGGATCTTCTAAGCACAGGATCATGCCACTGGAAAATAGAAATTAATTTGGTTTCTTCCTTTGCTATTCGTATTCCTTTTCTATCTTATGCTCTACCTAAGACTTTGAGCACTGTACTGACTCAGAGGGGCATCTTTGTGTCATTCCAGACTTAGAGGAAGTTGTTATTAGTTTTTTCAACTTAATATAATGTTCAGGAAAGGACTGTTGTAAGTGCTCTTTATTACATGGAAATGTATTACTTCTCTTGCTAGTTACTTCAGAAAGGAATGCTAAACTTCTTTTTTTTTCTTCAGGTCAAATACATTAAATTTTTTTTTTGTGCCCATTTCTAATTTTTTTTTACATTTTTTATTAATTTATTCATATTACATCTCGATTGTTAGCCCTTCCCCTGTTTCCTCCCATTCTTCACTCCCTCCCACTTCCCCTCCTTCTCCCCTCCCCTATGTCTGTGACTGAGGGAGACCTCTTCCCCCTATATATGCTCGTAGAATATCGAGTCTCTTCTTGGTAACTTGCTATCCTTCCTCTGAGTGCCCCGCCAGGCCTCCCCATCCGGGGGACATAGTCAGAAAAGGGGCACCAGGGTTCGTGTGAGAGTCAGATCTCACTCTCCACTCAACGGTGGAGAATATCATGTTCGTCGGCTAGGTCTTGGTAGGGGTTCGAAGTTTAATGCCTATATTCTCCTTGGCTGGTGCCTTAGTTTGAGGAGGACCCCAGGACCCAGATCTGCCTGTCATAAAGTTCTTCTTGTAGGTTTCCAGGACCCTGTGGGTCCTACTGTTTCCCTATTCTTCCATGCTACTCTCGCCTAAAGTCTCCATAGGATGTTCTCTCCTCTGACCCACTTTCTTGGTAAGTAAAGTTTTTCATGGTACATATCCCTTGGACTAGTGTTTTGATATAAGTGAGTATATACCGTTTGTCTCTTTTTGCTTCTGGGTGAACTCACTCATTATGATAATTTCTAGATCAATCCATTTGTCTACAAATTTCGGGAATTCCTTGTTTTTAATAACTGAGTAGTATTCCATAGTGTAAATGTACCACAGTTTCTTAGTCCATTCTTCTACTGAGGGACACTTAGGCTCTTTCCATGTTCTGGCTATTATGTATAAAGCAGCTATGAACATGGTTGAGCATATGTCCCTGTTGTGTGGTAGGGCATTTTCTGGGTATATTCCAAGGAGCGGGATAGCTGGGTCTTGAGGAAGCCCTATTCCCATTTTTCTGAGAAAGCGCCAGATAGCTTTCCAAAGTGGTTGTACTAGTTTGCATTCCCACCAGCAATGAAGGAGTGTTCCTCTCTCTCCACATCCTCACTAACATGTGGTGTCATTTGAGTTTTTCATCTTGGAATGCTAAACTTTTATGAAGGCTTTCAGCACCATCTGAGACCATGTGGTTTCTGTGCATTAAGCCTATTTTTACACAAAATTACACTTGCTGATTTATGAATGCTAAGCCTTGCTTCTGTCAACAGTAACTAGAGCTTCAACACCATATGAATGAAAAGAGAAATAAAAAAGGTAGACTACCGCTCCTCGTTATGGTAGAGGAGAAAGTTTATTGTCCATAAAAAGGAGAGCATAGTCAGAGGAAAGGGCATCTGGGAGAACATGACCCCAAACCAGCCCACATGAGGATGGAGGGGTGAGGCAGGAAAGTAAAGGGTAGACAAAAAGGGATGAGTAACCAAAATAGCTAGATTATATATAGAAGGACAGCTAAGGAAAGGGTAGCTCTGGGCTGGGAAAGTTTAAGGTAGGAGATAGGGTACCAGCCAGATTCTGTAACAGGTGGAGACTAAGGAATGCTGGGAGAACCTGGAGACCAGGCCTACTATGACGTTAAGCAGGCACCTCAATTAGCCATTTGTCCCAGGGTGTAAGACCTAATATTATTCCTTGCTGGGGGATGGTTTTGTGTACTGTGCATTCAGATGCTGATTTCTGTGCCCATGGGCATTGTCATTACTATTGAAGAATCATGAGTCTCAATGCAGTGTAAAAGTTGTTCTCCAGCATGATTGGTTAATAAAGAGCTGAACAGCCAATAACTGGGGAGGAAAGGAGCATTGAGGTGGGACTTCCAATCCCAGTTAAGTGTCCCAGGTGGAGAAGAGGAAGAGAGTTAGAGGGTCAAAGAAAAGGTCATGATGAGGAGGTGACCATGAGAAGGTCACCAAGAGGACAAAGAAGGAGCTGGAGCAGCCAGATTGAGACTATGTCCAGCGGAGAGTGGGGTTTAAATAGTTTTGTTTTGTTGGTCTTCTGTGTAGCCTTGACTGTCCTGGACATGCTCTGTAGACCAGGCTGGCCTTGAACTCACAGCGATCTGCCTGCCTCTGCCTCCTGAGTGCTGGGATTAAAAGTGTGAGACACGACTGCTCGTTTTAAATTGTTATTTCTGTAGAACCTTGAAGTTTATCATTAGGTTATTTATTTGAGGTCTCTCTGGTTTTTGTTTGTGTTTCTAAGATTCTTATTCGGTAGCCCTGACTGGCCTAGAAGATGTTACTATGTTCTAGGTAAGAGCTTAAACTAACAGATGCCTTGCCTCCAACCCACACAATGGGATTAAAGGCATGTAGCAACATGCCTGACATTTAAATTCGTTAAAATTTATTTTAATTTTGTATTTGCATATGTTCGTGTAGAGTATTTATACATGAACACAATTGCCCTTGGAGGCCAGAAAAGGGTACTGGATTCCTCTGAAGCTGGAGTCACAGGTGATTGTGAACTGCCCATGTAGGTGCTAGGAACTGAACTCAGGAAAATACGCAAAATGTACTTTTAACTGCTGAGCCATCTCTCCGGGCCCTCTATTTTTTTTTTAATGTTAGCTATTTATCATAGCTATAAACTTTCCTCTTAGAACTGCCTTCACTGTACCCTAAAAGTTCTAGTGATTTGTGTGCTCATTTTCTTTTAATTTTCTTAAATTTCTCCAATGACCTAGTGGTCATTCAAGAGTATTACTATTTTGTATTACTATACGCAATGTACTTGTGCAGTTTCTATCATTTATCTTACTATTGACTTCTAGTGGTGTTTTGGTTTTTTGTACTTTGATGTGAAAAAGTAAGTTTAGATAGATTCTTTTGTATGAGCAAACACTTGTTTTGTGTCTGAGAACGCATTATATTTAAAGAAAGTCCAATCTGCTGCTGAGAAGACTATGTATTCTGCTTCTACTGGATGAAACCTATCAAGTCCACTTGAACTGCAATATAGTTTAACTGTTTAATAAAACTAAAAAACATTGAAGACTGTGTTCCTTTTCAAATAATAACATCTCAGTTTCCTACCAATATTATATCCATAAGTAAACTTAAGACCTTGGTTTCAACTAAGATAAGCAATTACTCAGTGGTTAGGTGCACTTGCTACTCTTCCAATGGGCCAGAGTTTAGAGTCCAGCACCTAAGTCAGTGGCTCACAACTGTCTCATGTGTGCAGCTACTTTTCTCCTTCCATCCCAACAAAGATAAGTAAAAAAATTTTATAACAATTTAAATTAAGAATAACTTACTAATTGGATTGGTTTGCTTAGGGTCCATTCTTGTGCATTCTTTGGAGTCTTACAACACTATCAGTGGATATTTTCACCATAAATATGCTGAAACTAAGCAAGGTGTGGTAGACAGCTCATGTTCCCAGTACATGGGAAATAGAGGCAGGACAACCAACAGTTCAAGGATAGTCTTAGCTATATAGAGAATTTGAAGTTCTTCTGGGCTACAAGTGACCAAGTCTCAAAAGAGCCAAGCACAAAATCAGGTAGAGTATGCCTGTAATCACAGCTGTTAGCATACAGGTAACCCAACTGCCTCCCTTCAGGGGCTTTCAGGAGCCTAGCAACCTCTGACGTCATCACATGCCACCAGGTGTGCACCAGGTGTGTCCTGGATAAAGAGGACTCCATCAGCCTCTTATGTTCTCTCTCCCTCTCTGTCTCTCTGCCTGTTTCTCTCTGTCATGGGCACCCTCCTCCTGTCTCTCTCTCATCTTTCCCCACAATAAATCTCCTTTATACCAAATATGTTGTGATAGCATATTAATCATTATTATAACACCAGCACTACAGAGGATTAAAAGCCCAAGGTCATCCATGACAACACAGCAGTATTCAAGACCTTATCTCAAGAAGAGATCAAACACAGAAATAAGTGATGAAGGATTTAAAAGAGACTTATATTTAAGGTAAACCTGCATTCAGACTATCAGTTAAAAGCTAAACTGTAGGTGACAGAGAGATGGTTCATAGATTAAAGAGGCTGTTTCCAGAGGATTATAGTCCAAGAACCAACATGACAGCTCACAACCATCTGTACCTTCAGTCGCAGCGGATCTAATGCCCTCTTTTGACCTCCACAGGCAACAGGTATTGACATGCATGCAGGAAAACATACATATACAATTAAGTAATACAATTTAAAAAATAAAGCAAATTGACCATATCATCAGGCCATAGTTTTGTTTTGTTTTTTCTCCTAAGTAAAAATATAATAGGCCCGGCTCAGTGGCCCACACCTGTAATCCCAGCACTCAGGAGGCAGAACCAGGCAGATCTCTGTGAATTCAAGGTCAGCCTGGTCTACAAAGCAAGTCCAGGATAGCCAAGGCTAAAGAGAGAAACTCTGTTTTTAAAAAGTGTGTGTGTGTGTGTGTGTGTGTGTGTGTGTGTGTGTGTGTGTGTGTGTGTATTAAATAGTATAGTATCTTCATCCAGGTGACCATTGTAGCAAATAACACACACCTAATAGCAGTTTCCTTCTGTTCCTTTCTAAAGGATTCTCAGTTTTATTCTTTTTTAAAATTTATTTATTACATATACAGTGTTCTGCCTGCATGTATACACCTACACACCAGAAGAGGGAACCAGATCTCATGATAGATGGTTATGAGCCACCATGTGGTTGCTTGGAATTGAACTCAGGACCTCTGGAAGAGTAGACAGTGCTCTTAACTGCTGAGCCATCTCTCCAGCCCCCTCTCAGTTTTATTCTAAAGCAAAAACAGCCTCAACAATGGGACTGTGATTTCCAGGTTTCTTTGAAGAAACTTTGGCAAAAAAGAGGTGAATCTTAGTATTCAGGTAGCATTTCTAGATCAGACTGACTAAAATTGGGTGTGGTGGCACACACCTGTAAGCCCTACACTAGGAAGCTATGATGACTAGTTTAGAGTCATCAGGGAGAAGGGAGTCTCAACTGGGAAGTGCCTCCATAAGGTCTGGCTGGAAGACATCTTCTCAGTTATTGATGTAGGAGGCTGGCACCATTCTGGGTCCTGGATTCTACAAGAAAGCTGACTAAGCCAGGCAGTAAGCAACACTCTTCATGGGCTCTGCTCAGCTCCTAACAGGCCCCTCTTTTATTTGAGAGCCTGTCCTGGCTTCCTTCTCTTGATGAACTACAATATAGAAGTGTAATAATTCTTTCTTCCCCACCTTGCTTTTGGTCATGTTTTATCACAACAATAGAAACCCTGACTAAGTCAGAGACTAAGACTAAAGGATCACATATACAAGGCCAGCCTGGGCTACACAGTGTGATCCTGACCACCCAAGTGCCTAGTTCTGCTTAGAAATATGCTATTATGTTCTTCTTCCTATCTTTTTGTTTGGTTGTTGGTTTGGCTTTTGTAGCTTTATTGAATAGGGTTTCTCTATGTAGCCTTTCCTGTACTGGACTAGCTTTGTAGACTAGGCTGGCCTCCAACTCACTGCAAGCCTGCCTCTGCCTCCCTCTGTGTTGGGATTACAGACATGCACCACCATGCCTGGCTCTCTTTCCCCTTTCTAATCTCAGTCTGAAGAGCATTCCTCCTAGAATACCAGACTTCCATAAATATGGAAGTCAAACACAAACTATATAACACAGAAAGCTGAAGGCCCTGGATTTATTTCTGTAACCATAAAGCCATATTATCTTCTGGGCTTCTATATTATGGCTCACATCTATAATCCCAACACTTAAAGACAGTAAGGTAGGCTGGGTGTGGTGGCACACGCCTTTATTCCCAACACTCAGGAGACAGAGGGATCTATGAATCCAGTCCAGGACAGCACTGTCTCAAAAAACCGACCAACAGACAGAGAGATGAGAGAGAGGCAGAGAGTGACAGAGACAGAGACAGACAGGCAGGCCGGTAGGCAGGCAGGCAGGTAGGCAGGCAGGCAGAGACAAGCAGAGACAGAGACAGACAGACTAAAGACTTGAGTTGATCTCTGGAACCCACATAAGGTGAACAAAACAATAAAATCAAAGTTGTTCTCTAACCTTCCCATGAATACCATGACATACCTGGCCCCAACTCTGGGCATACAAAATTAAATTTAACTTAAATGAGAATAACGTATAGAAGTAATCTAGAGAAATCTAAAAGGAAAAGCTTCTGGAGGATAGACAGAGTGCTCAGTGGTTAAAAGCACTGGCTGCTCTCCCAAGGACCCGTGTTTGATTGTACACACCTGATGGCTTACAACCATCCATAACCCTAGGAGATCCAACACATACCAAACATACATGCAGGCCAAATAACTACATATATAAAATTTTTTAAAATTTTTTAAAATTTTTAAAATTTAAGTCAATCAAGAAGTTAGAGAGATAGATAGCTCAGCAGTACATTCTATTCCTACAAAAACCCTGAGTTCCAAGCAGGACACACTGGCACACGCCTGAATCCCAGCACTCAGAGAGGAAGAGGCAGGCGGATCTCTGTGAGTTCCAGGCCCGCCTGAATTAAAAGTCCAAGGCTACACAGAGAAACCCTATCCTGAAAAAACAAAAACAAGCCTGAGTTCCATTACAGCATTTATGTTAGACAACTTGTAAATGCCAACATCAACATCAGGAGGATCTGATGCTTCTGGTCTCCTCAAGACTCGCACTCATGTGCACATGCAAAGACACAAAATTAAAAATAGATTTCTTTTTTAGTCAATCAAGCTAGTCTGGCATGGTGGCAAACGCCTTTCTTCCCAGCACTCAGAAGACAAAGGCAGACAAGTCTTTCTAAGTCCAAGGCAAGCCTTATCCTACATATAGTGAGTTCCAGACAAGTATGGACTACATAGTGAGGCTATGCCTCAAAAAAAAAAAAAAAAAAAAAGTCAATCAGGGGGCTGGAGAGGTGGCTCAGAGGTTAAGAGCACTGTCTGCTCTTCAAAGGTCCTGAGTTCAATTCCCAACAACCAAATGGTGGCTCACACCATCTATAATGAGATATGGTGCCCTCTTCTGGTGTGTAGGTGTACATGCAGGCAGAATATTGTATACATAATAAATCTTTAAAAAAAAAAGTTCACTCAAACAAAACTGCTTTCTGAAAATACTACAAAGAGGCCATAATCTTTTGCTGAAGACTCTAAAAATTTGTTCTTTACTACCTCATTAAATACTGTAAAATATTCATTGTACATCTAAAATGTTTATGAAGATAGAGTAATACTGTTCAGTGACAGTTATATAAAGCCCTGCACTTAATCTTTAGGACCACAATTAACCAGCCAATCAATAAATGTATGTTTCTTTTAGACTCTACTGCTTGCAACAACAAGGACATTCAATAGCTAAATCCACTGGAATAGGATAATTAGTTATTACTAGTTATCATTCAAAATATGTGTTACCAAATGTTACCACAGTGGTGCACACCTGTAATCC
Organism: Acomys russatus; assembly: GCF_903995435.1. Taxonomy (NCBI): domain Eukaryota; kingdom Metazoa; phylum Chordata; class Mammalia; order Rodentia; family Muridae; genus Acomys; species Acomys russatus. The sequence goes on from NC_067165.1 coordinate 21,182,204, forward strand.
CAGCTCTCGGGAGGTAGAAGCTGGTAGATCTCTGTGAGTTCAAGGCCAGCCTGGTCTACAAAGTGAGTTCAAGACAACCAAGACTATTACACAGAGAAACCCTGTCTCAAAAAAAACAAAAACAAAAAACCCAAAAACCAAAAAAAAAACCAAAAACATATTTTCCAGCATATAAGATAACCCCCAACTTTAAATTTAACTTCTCCACTTAAAATATAGTCTAGAATATACTTGCCATATAAGACTAATCAAATCCTTTTACAAAGCACACCCTGTGCAGCAGACTTGGGCTACAAACTGTATTTTATTTTATTTTATTTTTTTTTTAATTTTAACTGGAAAAGTTAAAGCTGGGGTCATCTTATACACCGGAAAATATGGTAAGTAAACAAACAAACAAATGTACGTTACCAAAGTAATTAGACAAGGAAGGGAGGTACTCACAGATCTATAAGTGGAGGTAATTGTAAGGAAAAAGGAACACATTTCCCTTAAGAATACTAGATTAAAAAAAAAAAAAAGCTGGGCACAGTGGCATATGCTTGTAATCCCATAGGCAGAAGCAGTCAGATCGCTGATTTTGAGGCCAGCCTAGTCTACTAAGGCAGTCCAGGACAGCCAGGACTACAAGAGAAACCCTGCCTCTGGGAAAAAACAAAACTAGATAACATATGGTAGTAGAGGCCCACGCCTTTAATCCCATCCATCACTCTGGAGGCAGAGGAAGGCGGATCACTTAAGTTTGAGGCCAGCCTCATCTTCAGAGTTCCAGGACAACCAGAGATACACAGATCTCAAAACACACACATACAATGAAAAAGAAATAAAGAAAAGGAAAAAAGACTTCTAGATGACAGAGTTTACCATACTTAAACAAGTACATAAACATCCTGTAAAATTCACTTTTATTCATAGTATTTATTTTACAAAATATTTGAGCAAGTAAACAATACATATAGCAAAACATTCAGTATTGTTGATAATAAAAAATTAAAATTCTTTGTATGTTTATAAAAGGGAAGCTGGCTATAGTACAGCCCTATAACAAAATAACCAGTAGCAATTAAGAGGCTACATACACTAGAACTATATTCATTGACGCAGAAAGACGTCTATACGTTGAATAAAAGAAGCAGGAAGAATATTCATGTGGTTACTGAACATAAACCTCACATACCATACATGTGTATACATTCATAGAAAAAGTCTGGAAAGATATATATTAAACTCTTAAAGCTCACTAAATCTTTTGAAATTAATACATGTTTAATTTCTACTTTATCCATTCTGTACTGTAATTGAATGTATTACTTTTATAATCTATCATATAGTGCCTAAAGAGTACAAGCCAAGTTAAAACCTGTAAGAAAAAAGGTTAAGTCCAATTTTATATAATTCATACCAGCACAAAATATTGCTATATTTCAACATAATAAAAACTAGAAGAATATTTACTAAAAAAATAAATAAAAATCTAAATACCTTAACTCCATGATATTGAAGCTAAATCAAACTGGATTGTCACACAAATTAACACTATCTAAATACTCTAATGGTTATTAAATGCAAATCCAGATGTAATCTATCTAAAGACAACCTTTTTTTCTCAAATAGTACTTACAGTTCTCTACAATTTCATCAAAAACTGCATCACTTTTCTGTTCAAACTGAAAAAAAAAAAGAGAGAGAGAAATAACATTACTCTCAAATGTTTCATCTTACTTTTTAAAATCCCTATCTAATCCCATAGCAAGTTTGCTGATCTTAAAATCAAAGTAATTGTGTTGCAGCAATGGCTCCTGTTGAGTACGTAGGGCCTAAGACAGAAACAGAGCCAAGTCTGAGGTAATTCTAGACCTTTAAAAGTGCAAGCGGAAATAAAGCAGAGGCAACTCCTGGAATTCATGTACTCTTCTTTGCTTCAGCCTTCCAAGTGCTGGGATTTCAAACATGAGCCACAACAGCTGGCAAGCATTTCCCAAAGATACTTAATGACAGAGCATTTCTGAAACCTAACACGAACAGCTCACGATCACAATGGGAAGAGACACTAACTGATGTCAAGAAGATCATCTTTGTGACTTCAAAACAAAGCCACTTTTTTATGTTTAGTAATATACTCCAAATTAATGCTAAATAACTATACTATTTGACAATTCCTGATTTTCACATGTATTTTTTTCTGGGAGTTTAAAAAGTATATAGAAAACAATATATTTAGTATGCTAGAATCTTCAAATTTAATAATATTAAAAGCAGGAAATTCTTGGCTCCTACCTGTCCCTTACTACTCAACTTTTCTTCCCATCATTAATCAGCCACAGCACTCTTACCTACAAAATACAGATGTTATCAAAACTCCAGACATCCATTAGCAATTTGGTGAAGTTGGCAAGCAACATCAGTTATTTAACATCTAATTGCTATTACAGTGGTAATGTGATTACCAAGTATTACAAATGATTACCAAATTTACTTTGTTCTGAAACTACTAGTTGATGCACTAATACTAAAGAAATATAAAGCATAAAATCAGGGCAAAGGAAACAAAGTTATCCATATTTGCAGGAAACATAATTGCTTGAAAAGGCCAAAACTGTAGTATCAACTGGAGAGAGGAGCTGTCAAGCAGTTGATAACAAAAAGACAGAAAAAGCATAGCATGTTTTCTCTCAGACAGAATCTAGATTAACAACCAGTAAGTAGCGATGTGTGACATGAAAACAAAAGAGACTAACGGGGCAAGGAAGGAACCATCAGGAGAGGAAGAAAGACAGGAGAGCGTAAGGAGAGGGAAAATGTGAGCAAACATCAGTCACATATGTCAGACAGTGTTAAAATGAAACCCATTATTTTGTACACTAACTTTTTTAATGGTATTAGGAATGAGAGCACATTTCAAGTAGGATGACTTCTTAACATTCAAGAAATTACAGCAGGTGGCACCACAGTTAAAAGCACTTGCAGTTCTTCCAAGACTGCGGTTCGGTTCCCAGCACCTTGACTGAGTGTTCACAACCATCTGTAACTTCAGCACCAGGGGATCCAACAACTTCTTCTTGACGTCTGCAGGCAAATTCACATTTACATTCACACAAACACACACACACACACACACACACACACACACACACACACATAAATAAATAAATAGTATTTTGAACAAACCTATGGTGGGCTAAATATAAATAATAAATAAATCAATGAGATATACCATATAAACTCAAGGGACAGGAACCACACAATTATTTCAATTGAAGCTGAAAAAGAATTTAATAAAAGTTTAACATGTCTTCATAACAAAAGTTTTGGAGACTTTGGAGCTGGGTGTGATAGTACACCCCTTTAATCCCAGCACTCAGAAAGCAGAGGCAGACAACTGTTGCAGGATATTTGACCCCATTGTGAACTGTAAAGTCCTGTTTCTTTTATTTATTTTTTAAAGATTTATTTATTTATTAATTTATCATGTGCACAGAGTTCTGTTCATATGTATACCTGCACACCGGAAGAGGGCATCAGATCACACTATAGATGGTTGTGAGCCACCATGTGGTTGCTGGGAATTGAACTCAGGACCTCTGGAAGAGCAGTCAGTGCTCTTAACCTCTGAGCCCAAAACCCTGTTTCATGTTTGGAGTGGTTCAGCTTTACACACATCTTTAATCCAATAACTTTCTGTTTATTGAAAACAGGTGATTATGATGTGCTTTAGCCAGCCCTCGCACACACCTTTAATACAAGAGCTTTCTGTACATAGGATTTAATAAAATTAACCCTAGGTCAAGAGGCAGGGCAAGAAATCAGCTGACAGGGATTAAAGAGTAGGAAAGACTTTGAGTTAAAATGTATTTAAGACACAGTAGAAGGCAGCTGGTGGCCCACGCCTGTAATCCCAGCACTTTGGGAGGCAGAGGCAGGTGGATCTCTGTGAGTTCTAGGCCAGCCTAGTGTACAAAGTGAGTCTAGGACAGCCAGAGCTACACAGAGAAACCCTGTCTCAAAACAAAACAAAACAAAACAAAACACCAACCAACAAAAATCGTGAGTGGATAAGAACAAGGGGCTTTTCAGCTTTGAGCTAGCAATCTCTGCTTTTAGTTTTTGGGTTTTCCTCTGGGACAAGACCTGAATAGGAAGGTCAGCTGGGTGCTTTCTCTACTCTGAGCTAGCAGGTTTTCATCCTAGCATCTTGCTCCTAAGTCTTCATTGGTAAAACTGACTTTGGAACTTTCATCCTTTTAAAACAACAGTAGAAGCTGGGAATGGTGGAACATGCCTTTAATCCCAGCACTCGGGAGGCACAGGCAGGTGGATCACTGTGAGTTCAAGGCCAGCCTGGTCCAAGCCTAGGACAGCCAGGGCTAACAGAGAAACCCTGTCTCGAAAAACCAAAAAATAAATAAAATAAAATAAAACAACAGCAGACCAATCTGTGAGTTCTAGGCCAGCCTGGTCTACACAGGGAGTTCCAGGTGAGTCAGAACTACATAGTGAGACCTTGTCTCAAGGGTGGGTGGGGTTAAGGGCAGGTCCCGGAGAGATGGCTCAATTGTTGAGAGCACTGTCTCCTCTTCGAAAGACCTGGACTCAATTTCCAACACCTGAACGGTGGCTAACAATCATCTGTAACTTCAGTTCCAGGGGATTCAATGCCTTCTTCTAGCCTCTGCAGAAGAAGGTACAGACATGTAAACAGAATACCTATATACATAAAAGAATAAAATAGTAAACACAAATTTTTAAAGGCTTTGGAGACTTAGGTGAATAGATGAACTATATCTCAAATTAATAAAAGCCATATACAGCATGCCTACAAACAACATTACATTAAATGAAAATCAGAAATGAGACAAGGATGCTCACTATATAGTGCATGCATAGTGCCCAAAGCCTTAATTGCATCAATTAAACAAGAGGAAACCATAAAAGGGATACAAATGCGGGGGGAGGCGGGGGTCAAACTACCCCTATTTGTAGGTGACATAATTCTTAAGGACTCTGAGTCTACTAGAAAACCCTTGGATCTAATACAGTAAGTTGCAGGGTACAAAGTCAATATTAAAGAATAAATAAATAAGCCAGGCGTGGTGGCACACACCTTTAATCCCAGCACTCGGGAGGCAGAGGCAGGTGGATAGCTGTGAGTTCAAGGCCAGCCTGGTCTACAAAATGAGTCCAGAATGTCTAAGGCTACATACAAAGAGAAACCCTGTCTTGAAACCCCCCCCCCAAAAAATAAATAACAGTACCTTTCATTTATACCAACAAGTCTACTCTCAAGAAATGAGGAGTGCTGGAGAGATGGCTCAACAGTTGAGAGCACTGATTGTTCTTCCAGAAGATCTGGGTTCAATTCCCAGCATCCACATGACAGCTCACAACTGTCTGTAACTCCAAAATCTAACACCCACAGACATACATGCAGGCAAAGCACCAACGCACATAAAATAAAAATAAATAATTTTTAAAAAAAGAAATGAAAAACATTCCATTCAAAATAATAATGTCATCCGCTGCCCCATGTGTTAGGAACATATCTAACAAAAGAAATGAAAGACTTCTCAAAGTAAAATTTCAATATCCTGAAAAAAGAAAACACAGAAGTTAATAGATAATGGAAAGGTAGGTATTCCATGCACCTAGATTGGTATAATTAACATTGTGAAAATGGCGGTACTACCAAAATTAACTTATAGGTTTAATGTAATAAATAACAAAATCCTGATGTAATATTTCATAGGTTTAAAAAAATACAAGAATTCATATGGAACCACAAATAGCCAAAGCAATCTTAAGGAGTAAGAATACCACTAGATGTATTATAACACCTGACCTCAAATTATTCTATGAAAGCTGGGCAGTGGTGGCACACACCTTTAATTCCAGTACTCAAGAGGTAGAGGCAAGTGGGTATCTCTGAATTCAAGGACAGCCTGGTCTACAGAGCCAGGACAGCCAAGGCTGAACAAAGAAACCCTGTCTGGAAAAACAAAACAAAACTAAACAAAATTATGCTATAGAGCTCTAGTGATAAACATCCTGCTACTGGAATAAAAGTAGACAGGTAGACCAATGGAATAAAAGATCCATATTTAAAACAACAATGTTGAGCCGGGCTTGGTGGTGCATGCCTTTAATCCCAGCACTCGGGAGGCAGAGGCAGGCGGATCGCTGTGAGTTCGAGGCCAGCCTGGTCTACAAAGTGGGTCCAGGATGGCTAAGGCTACACAGAGAAACCCTGTCTCGAAAAACCAAAAAAAATAAAATAAAAATAAAAATAAAATAAAACAACAATGTTGCCAGGTGTGGGGGCTCACACCTTTAATACCAGCTTTTAAGAGGCAGAGGCATGTGGGCCCAGGGGTCCCACTCAAACTAAGGCACCAGCCAAGGACAATACAGGCGGTAAACTTTAAACCCCTACCTAGATCTAGCCAATGGTCAGAACATTCTCCACAGTTGAGTGGAGAGTGGGATATGACTTTCTCACATACTCTGGTGCCTCACATTTGACCATGTCCCCTGGAGGGGGAGACCTGGTGGCACTCAGAGGAAGGACAGCAGGTTGCCAAGAAGAGACTTGATACCCTATGAGCATATACAGGGGGAGGTAATCCCCCTCAGTCACAGTCATAGGGAAGGGGAATAATGGGAAAATGGGAGGGAGGGAAGAATGGGAGGATACAAGGGATGAGATAAACATTGAGATGTAACAAGAATAAATTAATAAAAAAAATTAAAAAAAAAAAAAAGAGGCAGAGGCAAGGCAGGTATTTGTGAGTTAGAGGCCAGCCTGGTCTACATGGTGAGTTCCAGCACAACCAGGGCTATGTAGAAAGGTCCTGTCCCCAAAAAAGAAAAAAAAAAACTATGCCCACTTAATTTTTGACATTTAAAAAAAGGCTAATCAACAAATGGTGCTGGCAAACTAAATTTCTACCAGCAAAAAAAGTCAAATTAGATTTGTGTCTTTCACCCTGTATAAAAACCAATTCAAACTTGATCAAAAAGGTGTTAAGAGAGATGACTCAGCAATTAAAATCATCTGTTGCTCTTGCAGAAGACATGGGTTTAATTCTCAACACCCACATAATAGCTCACAACCATCCATAACACATTTCAGGGGATCCAACAGGCATATATACAAACAGCACACACACATGTGTACAGACAAAACAAAAACATTTTCACATAGAAAGTACTCCAGTACTGGGGGCTGGAGACATGTCTCAGCTGGTAAGAGCAGACTGCTCTTTCAGAGGATCCAGGTTCAATTCCCAGCACCCACATGGCAGCTCACAACTGCCTGTAATTCCAAGATCTGACACTCTCACACAGGTATACATGCAGGCTAAATACCACTGCACATAAAATAAAATAAATCAATTTTTTAAAAAAATGTTTTGCTGGGTCACAGACCTTAATTTGAAACCTGAAAATAGCCTGGCAGTGGTGCCAAGCAGATCCTATGAGTTGAAGGCCAGCCTGGTTTATAGATTGAGTTCCAGGACAGCTTGGGATACACAGAGAAACCCTGCCTTGGGAAAAACAAAACAAAACAGAACAAAAGAAAACAAAATCAAAAACAAAAAACTACAATAACCATTTTTTTTTAAAGTGTTCAATATCCCTAGCAATCAGGGTAATGGAAATTAAAACTACTTGTAGAGCCAGGAGTGGTAAAGCATGCCTTTAGTGCTAGCTTTTAGGAGGCAGAGGCAGGTGGAGCTCTGTGAATTGGAGGTCAGCCTGCTCTATAAAGTCCCGGACATCGAAGGTTACACAGAGAAACCCTGTCTGGGAAAAACAACAACAAAAACAAAAAAAGTTACTTTCAGATAGCACCACACAATGGCTATCTACATCAACAATCTGAGAACAAACATAGGCAAGGACGTGGAGAGGAAAACCTTTATTCACTGTTGATGGAGTTACAAATTAATATAGCCATTGTGAAAATCAGTTTGGAAATTTCTCGAAGAATTAAAAACAGAACTACCATATGACCTACCTATCTCAGTCTCAGGCATACACTCAAAGAACTCCATACCCTACTATAGAGATATATGCAAGCCCATGTTTATTGCTTCTTTATTCACCACAGCAAAGAATCATAATTAACCTAGTTGTCCATCAACAGATAAATAATGAAAATCTGTTGTATATAAAGTAGAATACTATGCAGCTCAAAGAAATTAGATAGACTCAGACCATGTAATATTAAGCAAGGCCACACAATCTCAAGAAGGAAAAAAATCCACAGTAACTAACATGTGCACATATGGGTACCAAGTAACATGCAGAAACATTCCACTATACCCATCAATCAGTATCTCACTCAGCCATCATCAGAGAAGCTTCCCCCTGCAGCAGATGGGAACTAACGCACAGAATAACTGGACAATGTGCAGAGAGTAGAGACTAAAGTCAAGCCCCTCTCCGAAGGACTCAGACCTACGAGTTAGATGGCATTGAAGACACCGAAGAGTCGGGGTCTTGTAGACACTATAGGACTGACTCACATACACTCACACAGTCTGTTGGCAGCATGCATTAGGGCCTGCACAAATCCAAGCCAGATAGAATCCCAGTGCTGAGAGGTCAAGTAGACAGAAGCCATCTTCAATTAACAATCACTTGCAAAAGAAAAATTTGTCTTTTCCAATAGCATTTCACTAGGTATACATAACACACTGAAGAGCAGGCCACATGCCCAATGGTTGATGGCCAACACAAAACACAACTTGATGGTATGTTTGGAGAGTTTCTGTCTCATATTGCTCTCTTTGAGCACTTTTTTTGGGGGGGAGGGGCCTTATTAGTCTTTTGCTTGTATGTTATGGTTTCCGACTTTGTGTTTTTACAGGTATTGTTGTGTATAGGTGTGTCTCTGTGTGTATGTATGCTTCTCATGCTTTTTCTTTGTTTTTTGGCTTTTAATTCTGGCTTGTTTTATTTGCCTATTTTGTTTTCTTTTTCTAAATAAAGAGAAAAAGAAGGCATGGAGCTGGATGGGTAGAGAAGTAGGGAGATTCTAAGAAAATGAGAAAGATGAAACCATGATCAGAATATATTATATGGATAATGAAATATTTTCAGTCTTAAAAAAAAATTGGGGCTACAGAGATGGCTCAGTGGTTAAGAGCTTCCAAAGGTCCTGAGTTCAATTCCCAGCAACCACATGGTGGCTCACAACCATCTACAATGGGCTCTGATGCATCTTCTATCATGCAGACATACATGCAGTAGAGCACTCATATAGCAAAATATATAAATAAATCTTTTTTAAGTCACATGTGGCAGCAGGAGAGAACCAGCTCACATGCAATTACATGTGAGTGTATGTGAACACACAAGTGCACACAGGCACATAAACACACTCCCCCCTCAACCCCCCCTTAAGTAAAAAAAAAGCTGGGTGATATAGCTCAGAACATTTGCCTAGGATGTGTGAAGCACTAGGTGCACAGCCCAGTACCCCAAGCCTCACAAAATTCCAAACAAAAGGTTCTGGGGGCTGGAATTGTTACTAAGTGGTAAAGTGTTTGCCTGGCTTGTCTGGCAATTGCAAAGTCCTGGATATAAACCTCAGAACCACCCAAAACAGGGAGGGAAATGTGAAATAAATGTAAGAAATTAGAAAGTCATGAAAAAAACTTATGAAAAACAAAGATCACTATTTGTGTGTGTGGATGTATGCCACCTGTGTATGACCCCAGAGGCCAAAGAGAGCATTATATGCCCTGGAGCTGGAGTCCCGGAAACTAACTGGGGTCCTCTGTAAGAGTGGTGGTGTTCAATCCTTTTTTTTTTTTTTTTTTTTTTTTTTGGTTTTTCGAGACAGGGTTTCTCTGTGTAGCCTTGGCCTCTGTGTTGTGTTCAATCTTAGCTGCTGAGCCACTTGTCCAGCCCCTCTTAGTGCCCTAAATATTAAAGGTCTTGAGTATTCTTTCCCACCTATTTTTAGTTAGCATAAAAGGGCTTATGTGTCACTGTGTGAGGCAGTCAAATGACAACTTTCAGGAGCTGGGCTTCTCCCCTCCTACTTGGCTTACTGCTGCTATGTATTCCAGGTTACCTGGCTAGTAAGCCTCCCAACAATTCTATATCCACCTCCCATCTCACCACTGAAGTGCTGAGATTACAGAAGCACACAATCTAATCTGGCTTTTTATATGGGAAGATTTTTTTTAACACACTGAGCAACCTCATGAGCTCCTTCCACTAAATTTTGTTACAGGTTTGTCTTAAAGCAAACAAAAACGTGATTTTATTTATGTGTAAGGTAGGAAATCTGATTCTCCTTTTCAACACGTGGGTTCTAGTGATTGAGCTTAGGGTTTCAGCCAGATTGTGGCTTGGTCGCAGGCCTTTACACACTCAGCTAGTTTACTAAGCCAGTGTTACATTTCTTTAGCATTATTTGGAATAACCATTGTATTCATAAACTCACTACAGCTATAGTTACCTGTTCAAGACCAAGCCAATAAAATCACTCTGCATCCCAACAGATAGTATTGATTAGACTTAGTTCCAAAAAAGAAGAAAGGACATGAGTGGTGAAGAAGTGGGAGGGGAATGCTAGGGGTGGGCATGATCAAAAGACACTGTTTGAGGCTGGAGAGCTGGCTCACTGGTTAAGAACACTTCCAAAGGACCTGGCTTTGATTCCCAGCACACACAAGGCAGTTCAAAGCCATCTGGAACTCAGTCCCAGAGGATCTATCGCTGTCTTCCAGCTTCTTTGGGCACCAGGTAAATAACATGCATGCAGGCAAAACACTTATATACATGTAAAAATAAAACGAGATATATATATCCACCCTGTTTCGAAACCTGCCCCCCCAAAAAAAAAGTTGCTGATAGCTAAAGTCTTCATGCACACTTGCCAACTTGCTCCCTAACACAGCTGTGCTAGCTTTCTACTGCTTGTATGTCAATATTGTTCACCTCGAATCATGAGGTTTTTGAAAACTTTACACTCTTTGGCTTCTGTTTTTTGTTTTTTTGTTTTGTTTGTTTTTTGTTTTGTTTTGTTAGTTTTTCAAGACAGGGTTTCTCTGTGTCACCCTGGCTCTCCTGGACTCGCTTTGTAGACCAGGCTGACCTCAAACTCACAGTGATCCACCTGCCTCTGCCTCCCGAGTGCTGGGGTTAAAGGCGTGCACCACCACCACCAGGTCTGGCTTCTGTTTTTATAGTCATTTCTACTCTCCAACCCTCTCCTAATTGTCATAGTTAATATAAATTACTCTCAAATAAATCTCCGTAAGATGAATTTTCTGTAGTTCACAGATTTCCAATTGGTTTGCTATAAAAAATTAAGGACAGATAAAAATGTTCTTAAATTTTCATTATGATTTATAATTTATACATCTTAAATATTGCAGAATGGGAAGGAGGACTATTTCCAGGTTCTCTACATGACAGAGATAAAACTTCAATTTATAGCTTACAAAAAAATTTTCATCCATAAATCAATTCAGGAGAATGGATACTAATGATATCAATGATGATTAGAGATGTTTTTGTTGTTGTTGTTTGAGACAGGGTTTCTCTGTGTTAGCCTTGGCTGTCCTGGACTTGCTTTGTAGACCAGGCTGGCCCTGAACTCACAGCGATCCACCTGCCTCTACCTCCCAAGTGCTGGGATTAAAGGCGTGCACCACCACGCCCAGCTGATGATTAGAGTTTTACCAATTTATTTTAGGCCCTTTCTTCTCTAAGAATTGGTATATAGTTTTTAGTGTCCAGAGCTTTCTATTACTTTGTAAATCATTCATTTTTTGGTTCCTGTTACAATATATATAACTCAAAAACAGCATTTCATTACAATCCCTTGCTACTAATATATAAAAGTGTAACTGAAATTTTTTTTTTTTTACTTTGATGCTTTCACTTGCAAAATTCATTAATTTTAAAAGCATTCTGGATTTCTGGCAGTGATTGCACATGCCATTAATACCAGTACTTGGGAGGCAGAGGCAGGCAGATCTCTGTGAGTTCAAGGCCTACCTGGTCTACAGAGTAAATTCCAGAACAGCCAAAGCTACATGTCTTTGGGAAAAGGGGAGTGTAGCATTTTGGAGACTCCTTAGGGTTGTATATGCAACTACATTGTTTAATAAATAAAAACTGTACTTCTTTCTGATTACTATGCCTTTACTCTTTATTGAATAAGAATAAATATCCTGTACTATATATACAAGTGGTAAAAGTGGACATCCTTGCCTTGTGTCTAATTTAGAGTAAAAGTATTCATAGTAACTGTGGGCTTCACTGGGCAGTATAACTGTAATGCAAAGCCCACATCAATGGTGTTTTAAAGGAGAGCAACTGGGAGCCATGGAACACTAAGTGCTCAGCTTGGACGACCAGCAGTGGTTATACCACACATGTACTGAGTGCTACAACACCTCTGAGAGTACAAATGCCTTTTCTCCCAGCACTGCCCTTCCAGTGAGATATCTATGAACAAGTGTTTCGGCTCTTAACCTCATCTGAAACCTAAGCCCAGACCCAGACAAACTCTTGACTGTAATAGCCAAAACCCCCCAGTGCTATTTGTTAACATAGATACAAACCCCAGGCACTCACTAAGTGAGTGTATAATACTGGTCTCAAACCCTCAAAAATAACCCCTATCATCCCTAATCCCCTCTCACACCAGGCCATAGCGTCTGAAAGGCCTTTTCTCTCCCAGGCTCTGCCTCAGGTGCTGAAGTCAAACTGAGCTAGAAACCAGACTAAGGCAGGCAAATGAGAGCCTGGTTAAGGGTGGAATCCAAGCCTGAACCCTTAACTTTCTTTCGCTGTATGGCAGCTTCAATCCTAACATATTCCTTCACTGGACAAAAGAAAGCAGCCTGAGACTGACAAGGTGGTTCAGCAGGTAAACACACTTGCTGACAAGCCTGACCACCTGAGTTCAATCTCCAGGTACCAAATGGTGATGGAAGGAAAGAACCAACACCCAAAAGTTGTCCTCAGACCTCCACACACATATCATGACACGTTCATGCATGTACATGGGCACATTCACTATAATCCATAAATATAATTTCCAAAGTTAAAGGTATGCCTTTAATCCCAGAACTCAAGAGGCAGAGGCAGGTAGATCGCTATGAGTTCGAGGCCAGCCTGGTCTACAAAGCGAGTCTAGGACAGCCAAGGCTACACAGAGAAACCCTGTCTCAAAAAAAAAAAAAAAAAAAAAAAAAAGTGGGATTTCTGATATGGAGGGATGAGTAGTAGACCACTTGCCTAGGATATGTAAGGTCTTGAGTTCAATCCAAAGCACTGGAAAAATAAAAGTAATATATAGAAAGCTTTTAATTTCTTGTTTTGTTTTTTGATAAGTTGGAGCTACTGAAGCATTTGTCTCTTATCTAAAGTACATGAACTGGCATTATTATTAATAAGTAAAAGTTATCTCTATTTTCATTTCTTTTTTGCTGTTGTTACATTTCTTTGAGACAGTTTCTTTCTGTCAGCCTGACTGTCCTGGAACTAGCGCTACAGATCAGACTGGTCTTGAACTCACAAAGATGTGCCTCTGCAAAAAAAAAAAAAAAAAAAAAAGATGCGTCTCTGCCTCCTGAGTGCTGAGAGTAAAGGTGTGTGCCACCGTTGCCTGGCTCCCTATTTTCATTAATAAAGCAACTGTGCCTTTCTTCTCCTTTTCCTTTTTTTTTTTGCCCCCCTCCCCAAGACAAGGTTGCTATGTGTAGCCCTGGCTGTCCTGGACCAGGCTGGCCTCAAACTCCCAAAGATCTGCCTGTCTCTGCCTCCTAAGTGCTGGGGCCTTTATCTTTCTTTTTTCAATCAGTCTAGAACTTCTTCATATGGTTTTTGTTTTTTTGTTTCTGTTTTTTGAGACAGGGTTTCTCTGTGTGGCCTTGGCTGTCCTAGACTCTTATTGTAGACCAGACTGGTCTCTAACTCACAGGGATCCACTTGCCTCTGCTGGGATTAAAGGCGTGCGCCACCACTCCGGTTCAAACAAGCCCTTTTATGTAATGAACCATCTACATAGATGCTCTCTGCTGCTATGTGAGACACTCTGAGCTCATGCAATGCTGCTACCTTGGCCTTCCTTCCCAGTGCTGGAATTACAAGTGTGAGCCACCATAAACTATCTTGTAGATTTACTACTTTCTTCATTTTTTTTGGTTTACTATACTTTATTTGCCTAGGTTCTTTTGTTTCTTTTTATTTTATTGAGACAAGGTCTCATGAAGCCCGGTCTCCATGGCACCAAATCTACAACATCTTCATATTATTAGGTATTGATGTCTTATATATCAATGTCAACATTTCATAGGTTCATGTTAGATAAAGTAGACTTAAAGAAAAAAGTTTTGCATGTATAAAATTATTTAATATAATCATCAGTAAAACATAATTCTGTAACATGAAGGATTTAACCCAACTTTAAATACATGAAGAAAACATGACAAATAAAAAGAATAAACAAAATCTGCAACTATGTTTAATAGCTATCTAGTACGTGCCAGCTGTTAGTGTAAGACAAAGAAAGTGAAGACACATACTTTTTAACAATTCCATCAAACAGTGAATTCAAGACCAGTCTGGTCTACAAAGTGAGGCCAGGGCAGAGAAACCCTGTCTCGAAAAAACAAATTCCATCAAACAATTTGCCCTAGCTGGTATTTGTAGAAGTATCACTGCAAACAGCTATAGCGTACATTTTAAGTCTACGTAGAAAAAGCACCATGACACACCACATGCTGGAGCACATGTATCAGAAAAATATCAAATAACTGAGTATAAAAGGAATGTATTATCTCAACTGATATCAAGAATCACTAACAATCACTAATTACAATGCCAAATACAAATAAAAAATACTTCCATACAATCATATGTCAAAGTAAAAAGTGTGATGGTTCATGCCTATAATCCCAGCACTCAGGAGGCTGAAGCAGGAAGAATTACCCTGAGTTCAAGATCAGAGTGGAGTATATAAATACAGCAAGATTCATAACCAAGAAGAAAAAGAAAAGAAAAAAAAAATGTTGGGTGGTCGGAGAATCTCAGGAAGTATTTTGAAGTAAACAAATAAAACTTTCCACAAGTTTTGTATTGTTCCTTTGTTTTTGTTTGTTTTATTTTTCAAGACAGGGTTTCTCTTGTGTAATTCTGGCTGTCCTGGAACTTACTCTGTAGACCAGGCTGGCCTCAAACTCAGAGATCAACCTGCTCTGCCTCCCACCTGCCTCTTCCTTCCAGTGCTGGGATTAAAGGCAAGCGCCACCACTGCCTGGCTTGGGTTTTATTTAAAGCAGACTATAGAGAATGTTATACCTTCAAACAGTTAAAGAAGGATGGATGATCAAACTAACAGATTAAGCAAAGTGATAATGTATGCCTGTAATCACAGCCCTTGGGAGTGTAGGAAGCAGAAGGATGAGGCAGTCAATGCCAGTGTCAGCTACACAGTAGTTGAGGCCAGCCTAGACCACAGAAAACTTCCAGGGTGTGAGGGGGAAGAGGGTGGAAAATGGCTCAATGGACAGCCAGGCACGGTAGCACACACCTTTAATCCCAGCGCTCAGGAGGCAGAGACAGTCGGATCTCTGTGTGTTTGAGGCCAGCCTGGTCTATAAAGTAGGTCCAAGCAGGGCGTGGTGGGGCACGTCTTTAATCCCAGCACTCGGGAGGCAGAGGCAGGCGGATCACTGTTAGTTCGAGGCCAGCCTGGTCTACAAAGTGAGTCCAGGATGGGGGGCGGGAGGGGGTGGGGACCAGAGGCTCAACGGTTTAAGAACTAGACTCCCAGCACCCACATGGTAACTCACGATCATCCATTCCAGGGGATCCTTTACCCTCCACAGGTACCAGGTACAACACACTACATATACATGCCTGCAGACAAAACACTCATCAAAAATAAAATAAACAGGGCTGGAGAGATGGCTCAGTGGTTAAGAGTACTGCTGCTTCCAGAGGTCCTGAGTTCAATTCCCAGCAACCACACGGTGGTTTACAACCATCTGTAGTAGAATCTGATTCCCTCTTCTAGTGTGCATGAAAACAGCACATAAAATAAATAAATCTTTAAAAATAAAATAAACAGAACTAAAACAAAAATTTAAGAAACAGTATTGAGGCACTGTGGCACTGCTGTAGTAGAAGCAAGAGAACCTGAGTTTGATCCCCAGTACCCATACAAAAGCCATCTGGGAAAGGAGCCATAACCTCAGCATTGGAAGCACAGACAGATACAAGCAAATCCCAGGAGCTCACTGGCCAGCAGGTCTAACTGACATGGGTAGCTTCAGAATCAGAGGGATTCCAGGTTCAGTGAGATACTGTCTCAAAAAAAAAAAAAAAACCTGAACAGCAAAATAAAGCAAGACACCCAATGCCTTCCTCTCACGTGTATATACACATGTATACACCCCACACAGAGAGACACATAGAATAAATAGGGATGAAAACAATGAGTACGCTGTTAAAAAGCAGTTGCTGTTCTTGCAGAAACCTAGGGTTAGTTCCTAGCACCCATATGGCAGCTAACAACTGTCTGTAAATCCAATTAAAGAAGATTCCATTACCTCTACTAGGCCCCAATGCCCTTTAGTAGTCTCTGTGGGTGGCAGACAGACTGTAGACAGACAGACAGGCAGACAGGCAAACATATATACATGGCAAACACTCAAATAAAAACTAAAAATTAATAAATGTATTTTAAAAATTAAGGGACCAGCAAGGAACTCAGTGGGTGAAAGTGCCTGCTGCCAAGCCTGATGACCTGAGTTCAATTCCCAAGACACATAGAGAAGGAGACAACTCCTCAAATTAGTCTCTGACCACATGTGTGTCATAGTGCACGCATGAGCACATGTGTCACACAAGTAAACACATTTCTTTAATATACCACGGGCATGCACCACTTTGCCCAACTTTTCTAACTCTAAATATTAAACTTTCCATATTCAAATACTGCATGCTTTTTGTCCTCTGACTGCAATCGCCAAGAGGCAGACACAATGGAACTGTAAACTGATAGGGTTGTATCCTTAGGTTGTAGTACAGGGCTCAAACAGCAGCCAGAATGGTAATAATGCCTGGCATGCAAAGGCATTAAATTTGACCTAGCTATCACCTGTAAGTGGGTATGACCACATGCCAAGTGAAGCAAGCACTCAAAACCACACTTCACTGTTAAGGCAGTGATGGCAGCTACAAAGTCTATTACTTAAGAAGGGTTCTCTATATATTCTTGAGCAGTTGCAGAAAAAAATAAATTTAGGTACACTAGCTCAATTCAAGTAACATTCAAGAAGAACAAAGAACTACTTGCCATAAACTTAAAAACAAACTTACGCAGACCTTTAATCCCAGCACTCAAGAGGCAAAGACAGGCAGATTTCTCTAAGTATGAAACCAGCCTGGTCTACAAGTCAGTTGCTGGACAGCTATGGCTCATTACACAAACTGCAGAATTAGAAATCAAGATAACTCAGTCTCACTGCTTTGTTAGTCTGTTTTTAGCTTGAGTAACAGCAATTACAGAGAAAGAATGTAACGCTGGAACAGAGTAAGGACAAGTGATGGGAGCAAAATGAAACTAACAATTTCAAACCTTCGGGGAAATAAAGCATCCTTTTGAATATAAATGCCATCCTTTTCTTGGATACCCTGTGTTATTTATCTTTATGTGAAGTAAATACCTTGCAGGAAGATTTTCATTCATCTCAAAACTGACACCAAATTGCCACTAGATCAGTAGTTTTCAACCTTCCTAATGCTACACCCCATTAAAACAGTTCCTCATGTTGTAGTAACCCTCAATCATAAAATTATTTTCATTGCTACTTCATAATTGTTTTTGCTACTGTTGGATCAAAATGTAATTATCTGATATGTAGGATATCAGACCCATGTCAAGGGTCATTCAACCCCAAAAGGGGTCATAACCCAAAGATTACGAACTGCTGCACAGGGCTGGAGAGATGGCTCAGAGGTTAAAAGCACTGTCTGCTCTTCCAGAAGTCCTGAGTTCAATTCCCAGGAACCACACGGTGGCTCACAACCATCTATAACGTTATCTGATGCCGTCTTCTGCCTTGCAGGTGTACATGAAGATAGAGCACTGATATACATAAAATTAATTTTAAAAAATAAAAATAAAAAAAGAGCAGCCTGACAGTGATGGCACACGCCTTTAATCCCAGCACTCGGGAGGCAGAGGCAGGCAGATCTCTGTGAGTTCCAGGCCAGCCTGGTCTACAAGAGTCCAGGACAGCCAGGGCTATTACACAGAGGAACCCTGTCTCAAAAAAATAAAAACAAAAAATTACTGTACTAAATTTACAGCAAAAATCAAAACCAATCTTGGCTGCATAGTGAATTCAACATCATCCTGAAATATATAGGAAAATGCTATCTTTTTTTTTTTTTTTTTTTTTTTTTGGTTTTGATTTTCCAAGACAGGGTTTCTCTGTGTAGCCTTGGCCATCCTGGACTCACTTTGTAGACCAGGCTGGCCTCAAACTCACAGAGATCCGCCTGCCTCTGCCTCCCGAGTGCTGGGATTAAAGGCGGAAAATGCTATCTTTACAATTTATTTTTTTTCTGGGACAGGGTTTCTCTACGTAACCTTGGCTGTCCTGGATTCACTCTGTAGACCAGGCTGGCCTTAAACTTACAGTGATTCACCTGCCTCTGCCTCCCAGAGATCCCAAGATTTGGAAGGCAGAGGCAGTCAGGTCTCTGTGAAGAAGACAGCCTGGTATACAGAGCAAATTCCAGGACAGCCAAATCTACACAGAGAAATCCTCTGTCAAAAAATAAAAAATAGCCAGGCATGGTGGCCTATGGCTTTAATCCCAGCACTAGGGAGACAGAGGCAGATCGTTGTGAGTTTGAGGCCAGCCTGGTGTACAAAGTGAGTCCAGGGGGCTGGAGAAATGGCCTAGTGGTTAAGAGCACTGCCTGCTCTTCCAAAGGACCCGGGTTCAATTCCCAGCACCCACATGGCAGCTCACAACTGTCTGTAATGCCAAGATCTGACACCCTCACACCAATGCACATAAGTTAAAAATAATTAAAATTTAAAAACAAAAAACAAAGTGAGTCCAGGACAGCTAAGGCTAACACAGAGAAACCCTGTTTCAAAAAACCAAAATAAGGGCTGGAGAGATGGCTCAGAGGTTAAGAGCACTGACTGCTCTTCCAGAGGTCATGAGTTCGAGTCCCAGAAACCACCTAGTGGCTCAGAACCATCTATAATGAGATCTGATGCCCTCTTCTGGTACGCATGCAGAATGTTGTATACATAATAAATAAATCTTTAAAAAAATAAAAAATAAAAAAGCAGGGAGGGAGGGGGATAGAAACCTGGGAGCTACCTGTAAAAATATTTAATTATAAAGTGCTGTTAGCATCATGTCTCTAACAGCTTACTTGGTTGCTGCTGGAAACTTAAGATGACTACAGTCATATTTAATAAAACTGAACAACTAGAGTTTCACTGGTATTACATTGAAGATGAATATCACAGGTTTAAGGAGACAAAAACAATGGAGTGGACTAATCCTCTATAATCTGTATACCTACTCCCAAACAATGTATTTCCTGCAAATGCCTAAATGGGCATTGTTGTAGAAAGTGGACATCTGAGCAAAAACGGCCATCTTCAGATTGGCTGAGTCCTGCTTGTAAAAGTCCATCGCAATCAAGCTTAAGCCTACTAACTGTCAACATCCCTTCAGAAGAGGAGAGTCACTGAACCTTCACCTAAGATTCCAGACACTCCTCCCAGCCATTTGTACTCAGCCCTGATTGCAAAATGGCCTCGGGGTCTCCAGAGTTGCTGGAGTGTATGGGATAGAGGTAACTGAAAAGCTTCATTTATGCCTCTGGGGAGAAAGCCATCATCCTATGCTGAATAAAGACTTACCAGCATGGCTGCTTTGGGGTCCATGCTCCAGCAAGAAATTTTCCCATCTATTCTCCAAAAGTAAGTAAATAAGCCTAATACTCACTGATTCCCCAGGGAATAGTGAAATAGTACTTTTGAGGTTTTGGTTTTGGTTTTTTAATGTATGAGTGCTTTATCTGCATGTACTCTTGCAGGCCAGAAGAGAGCATCAGGTCACATTATAGATGGTTGTGAGCCACCATGTGGTTACTGAGAACTGAATTTAGGACCTCTGGAAGAGTGGTTGGCACTTTTAACCGCTGAGCACTTTTGAGTTTTAGAAACAAAAGTAAAGAAAAGGAAAATAAATCACAAAGTATTTTTAATACTATCACAAGGAAGATGGCTCAATCAGTAACATGCTTCCTTTGCAAACAACAGGACCTAAGTTGGAGCTCCTGGACCTACAAATAAAAAAAGTCAGGTTATTGTGCCATGCACCTGTAATCCAGAATAGGTGAATCTGTAGGGCTCACTGGCCACTTGGCATGCCAGCCAGCCAGCCAGCCAGAAACATGCTAATCAGCAAAGTTACAGGCAAATTAAAGATCCTGTCTCAAAAAATAAAGTGAGGGGCTGGAGAGATGGCTCAGCGGTTAAGAGCACTGACTGCTCTTCCAAAGGACCCATGTTCAATTCCCAGCACTCACATGGCAGCTCACATTGTCTATAGCTCCAGTTCCAGGAGACCGGGACCTGAAACCCTCACACAGACAAACATGCTGGCAAAACAGCAATGCATGTAAAGTAAGAAATAAATAATGAAGTGAACAGGTCCTGAGAGGCAACACTCAAGTTATTATCTCTGGTATCTCTGATATTATCATGTGTATACATGTACACCGAAAGCAACACTCACACATACACAATGCCACTGTAGAACAAACTGTACAAGACAAAAACAGACTAAGGAAATGATTTTTACTGGAAAAACAAGCATGCCTATAAAGCAGCAGCTGCTCTCAGCTAAGTCATGATTATGCTATTATATAAAATAACAAGACACAGGGCAGTGGTAGCGCACACCTTTAATCCCAGCGTTTGGGAGACAGAAGAAGGCAGATCTCTGTGAGTTCAAGGCCTGCCTGCTCTACAGAGCAAATTCCAGGGCAGCTACACAAAGAAACCCTGCCTTGAAAAAAAAAAAAAAAAAAAAAAAAAGAGGAAGCTGGAGAGATGGCTCAGAGATTAAGAGCACTGACTGCTCTTCCAGAGTTCCTGAGTTAATTCCCAGCACCCACATGGTGGTTTACAACCATCTATAATGGGATCTGATGCCCTCTTGTGGCCTGCAGGATACATGCAGGCAGAGCACTGTATACATAATAATAAATAATCTTTTTTTAAAAAGAAATAAATCTAACTAAATAAATAACAGGACTTTCACAGAGTTAGAGCAATAGCAACAAACATGAACACACACACACATGCAATTTCTTTAAAATTAGATGATTTATTTTCATGTCATGTGTGCTTTCTGGCTTCTGTAACTCTACTTACTGCTAACTTGTTCTTGCTAAATGAAGCATGTCAACAGAATATGGGTTTTGTGGATAAAAAACCAAGATTGGTAAGGCTTGTGGTTGCACAATTTGGGCAACTTGAAGGCAAGAGCTAATGCACAGGCCACAGAGGAGTGCTGCTTACTGGCTTACTCTCCTTGGTTTGCTTAGCCTTTCTTATAGAACCGAAGACTACCCAGCCCAGGGTGGTACCGAATGTTATGGGCTAGGCCCTTCCACAATGATCACTAATTAAGAAAACGCCCAACAGGCTTGCCTACAGCCTTATGGAGTTATTTTCTCAATTGACGCTCCCTCCTCTCTGATGAATGACTCTTAGCTTGTGCAAAGTTGGCATAAAACTAACAAGCATCCGTACAGATAATAAAAGCAAATCTTAAAAAATAAGTAAACTGGCCAGGTATGCATGCCTATAATCACAGCACTTGGGAGGCACAAGTAGGCAGATCTCTGTGAGTTCAAGGCCAGCCTGGTCTACAAAGCAAACTCAGGACAAGCCAAGACTACATAGAGAAACCCTGTCTCGGAAAAAACAAAACAAAACAAAAAATTGAAAGAAACAAGCAAGCAAGCAAATCCAAATCAGAGTAAGATCCACATCATACTCACTAGTGTGATATTGCCAAACAAGAAACAGAAAATAAGAGGTCCCCATGAGGACATAGGAAGACCTCAATCTCCATGCACTCCTTATGTATACAAAACAGCACAGCAAGTAGATACAATAGGCTGGGCACAGTGTCTCAAGCCTGTAATCTCAAGCACTCAGGAGGCACTGGAGGCCAGCATGGTGTACAAAGGGATTCCAGGACAGCCAAGGCTACACAGAGTAACGCCATCTCGAAAACAAACAAGCAAACAAAAGTAGGTACGATATAGTCCCTGTGGTGCCTCAAAACGATAAACATAGAATCCCATGTAACTTAGCAAATTCACGGCAAAAATGTACCAAAAAATGAAAGGTAGGGACTCAAATACTTTATAACAATTTTTACAACATATATACACACATATATAATAAACACACATATACATGTAGACATATTGTGTGTATACACACATGCATGTTTTAGAAATACACACACACCAACACAAACACACACACATACACACACACACACTTTTCTGAAACAAAGTCTCTTTAAATAGCCCTAGCTGTCCTGAAACTCACTATGTAGACCAGAATAGACCAGATTAGCCTCAACCTCACAAAGGTCCACCTGCCTCTGCCTCCAAAGTTCTGAGAATAAAAGCATGCATCACCATGCCCAGCTGCTATTATGTATATTTTAATACATAAAAGGAAAGATAATTCCTTGGGTAATTTGTTTAATGGTAGTATTTGACTGTAAGTATGATGTATGAATGTACAATGTACAATCTTCATCACTGAAAGAAGTAAACTATAATTTTTAAGCCTTTGTTTGTTTCTTGTTTTCTGTTTTTCAAGTCAGGGTTTCTCTGTGTAACTTTGGCTATCCTGGACTTGCTTTGTAGACCAGGATGGCCTTGAACTAACCTCGACCCATCTGCCTCTGCCTCCCTGAGTGCCAGGATTAAAGGCCTGCACCACCACACCCAGCTTTAATAAGACATTTAATATAATTCAACTCGACAATGCTAAATGGTGCCACCTTAACAACTATTTTTTTTTTTGTTTGCTTTTGTTTTTGTTTTTTGAGACAGGGTTTCTCTGTGTAGCCTTGGCTGTCCTGGACTCACTTTGTAGACCAGGCTGGCCTCAAACTCACAACGATCCGCCTGCCTCTGCCTCCCAAGTGCTGGGATTAAAGGCGTGCGCCACCACACCCGGCTTCACCTTAACAACTATTATTATCTCCACCAGAAATTGACAATATAGAGGCTGGAGAGTTGGCTCAGCAGTTGATAGCACTGGCTGCTCTTCCAGAGGACCAAGGTTCAGTCCCCAGCATCAACATGGTGGGTGGTTTACAACTACATATAACCCCAGTTTCAGGGACCATGCCCTCTTCTGGTCCCCACAGGCATTGCATGCATGTGCACATATGCACATACTTCACTCAATAATAAACCTTTTTAAAAAAGAAGAAGAGCATTAGCTGTTCTTTTGAAGGTCCTGAGTTCAATTCCTAGCCACCACATGGTGGCTCACAACCATCTATAATGAGATCTGGTACCCTCTTCTGAACTGCAGCACACACGCAGGCAGGATACTATATAAATAATAAATAAATCTTTAAAAAAAAATAATTTACAAAAAGTTCTTTGACGATGTTGTTAACATAAAGATCTGGAAATAAGATCATTCTAGATTAGGGTAGGCCCTAAATACAAGAAAGAGTGGCCCTAAATGAAACACAACATGAGTGATAAAAAAAGAACCCCCCCAAAAAAAATTGTATAAAAACCAGGTACAGTGGCACGCACCTGTAATCCCAGGACTCGGGAGGCAGAGGCAGGCGGGGATCACTGTGAGTTCAAGGTCAGCCTGGTCTACAAATTGAGTCCAGTACAGCCAAGACTACACAGAGGAACCCTGTCTCAGAAAAAAGAAAAAAGAAAGAAACAAAGAAAGAGACAGAGCAAGCGAGTGCAGGCTGGAGAGGTGGCTCAGAGGTTAAGAGCACTGACTGCTCTTCCAGAGGTCCTGAGTTCAATTCCCAACAACCACATGGTGACTTATAACCATCTATTATGTGATCTGATGCCCTCTTCTGGCCTGCAGGTGTACATGCAGACAGAGCACTGTATACATAATAATAAATAAATAGAAACAAAGAAAGAAAGCAGCCCGATGAAGACAGAGGCAATGTGGGAAGTATTACCACAGTGAATACGGAAGGCCTTTAGAGAACACATGCCTGGTTGACACTGTGATTTATTTTTATTTTTATTTTTAGCTTATGTGTGTAAGTATTTTGCCTCCATGTATGTATGTGTACCACATGCATGC
Source organism: Acomys russatus (assembly GCF_903995435.1). Classification (NCBI taxonomy): domain Eukaryota; kingdom Metazoa; phylum Chordata; class Mammalia; order Rodentia; family Muridae; genus Acomys; species Acomys russatus. Next base: position 21,206,616 of record NC_067165.1, read on the forward strand.
AGTGCCTACAGAGGGCATCGGGTCCTCTGGAACTGGAGTTACAGATAATTTGGAGTTTTTAAAAAGGTGTTGGGAATTGAACCTGGGCCTTCCCAAAGAAGACCATTTAACTCTTAACCACTGAGTCATCTCTCCAGCCAATACCTTTATTTGTTCTCTCCAAAACTGTGAGCCAAAACATTGTAGTAACAGTTTTTTATGGGAAACCTAGGCTACTAAGACAGAGATTAGTATGGGAAGCACAGATTTACTCTAACAAAAATAGAAAAATGGAGCAAGGCTTAGTTAGTGTCATTCTCAAACAGAAAGAACAACTGATAAAAGTTTCAGAATAACCAGATCTATATAATGAGACCTTTATCCAACCAGAATAATAAACAAACACCTAAAAATGTAATTCTGCATCTGGATAACCAAGATGAAAGACTATTTTGAAACATGATTAGAAAAAAAAAAGTACAGACTACCCCAAATAGATGTCAAATAGATGTTGTTAAAGGCCATTTTGGTGAGAGTTCAAAGGTTAGGAGGAAAAACAAGAAAGAAGCTCCAGCTGAGTTTGGTAGTTTATATCTGTAATCCCAGTGGAAACTGAAGAGCCACTTATCAGTTTGAGGCCAGCCAATCTAGCTAGGTAGATACAGCAATCCCCTGTCTAAAACAAAAATAAATGAAAATAAATAAAATATTAAGGAAAAAAAAAAAAAAAAAAACCAAGCCAGGTGTGATGGCACACACCAGTAATCCCAGCACTTGGGAGGCAGAGGCAGGCAGAGCTCTGAGTTCCAGGCCAGCCTGGTCTATAAAAGGAGTCCAGGACAGCCAAGTCTTGAAAAAAAAATTACTTTTTAGTTCTTTTAATAAAAAATATTGGGGCCTGGTGCGATGGCACATGCCTTTAGTCCCAGCACTTGGGAGGCAGTGTGGATCACAGTGAGTTCGAGGTTAGCCTGGTCTACAAAGTGAGTCCAGGACAGCCAAGGCTACACAGAGAAACCCTGTCTCGAAAAAAATAAGTAAATAAATAAGAACAAAAAGTATTAAAACAAATGCAAAACAGAAGTCTATAATCCAATCAAAAATCATCATCTAGCTGGGTGGTGGCACATGCCTTTAATCCCAGCACTCGGGAGGCAGAGGCAGGTGGATCTCTGTGAGTTCGAGGCCAGCCTGGTCTACAAAGCGAGTCTAGGACAGCCAAGACTACACAGAGAAACCCTGTCTTAAAAAACAAAAACAAAAACAGTCATGTGTAAACTACTTAAAAAACATCTCGAAAAAACTAAAAAAGCAGTTTATACATGACCGTTTTTGTTTTTGTTTTTCAAGACAGGGTTTCTCTGTGTAGTCTTGGCTGTCCTAGACTCACTTTGTACACCAGGCTGGCCTCAAACTCACAGCAATCCGCCTGCCTCTGCTTCCTGAGTGCTGGGATTAAAGGCGTGCACCACCATGCCCGGCCTAAAAAAATTGATCTTAGAAAATAAAAGTTTTGGGGCTGGAGAGATGGCTCAGCGGTTAAGAGCACTGACTGCTCTTGCAGAGGTCCTGAGTTCAATTCCCAGCAACCACATGGTGGCTCACAACCATCTATAATGTGATCTAATGTGCACTGTATACATAATAAATAAATCTTTAAAAAAAAAGTTTTACAATTTTAAAATAATTCATAAATAATATTCCCCAAATATCCTGGATTTAAAGTGTCAGACAAAGAAAGGAGTTGCTAACCTTCACCCAGACACAAAAAGGTACAAACATGGTTCTCTGTGCAACAAACACAGACTAATGGTACTGATCCATCCACATACTCTTCTCCCCCAGTCCACAAATCAAGAGACTGGCATTCACATATAATCTGATTAAAATCAAATCAACATGGTCTAGCTGTTATCTGTTGTTCTACCAGCACACAAACAGGAAAACAAGACACCAGGAAGACCTATACAGAACTTAAGGTTGTTGACACAAGTGTCTTAAAACAATCACTCTTAAGAGAGATGGCTCAGTGGTTAAGAGCACTCAACTGCTCTTGCAGAGGTCATGCGTTCAATTCTCATAACCACAGAGTGCCTCACAACCAAATGCAACGGGATCTAATTCCCCCTTCTGACATGCATGAAGACAGAGCACTCATACACATAAAATAATTTTTTCAAAAACCACTCTTCTTCTAAACACAATCTTGTACATCACTGCAATTCCTAAATCTGATGGCTAGAGAGATGACTCAGCAGTTAAGAGCATACTGAACTGTCATAGGACTGGAGTATGGTTCCCAGCACCCATATAGGAAACTCAAACTGCTTATAACTCCAGCTGCAGAGGGATCTGACACCCTCTTCTGTATTCTGAGGGCACCTGCATTCACATGTATCACAGAGAAAGAAACATATATACATAATTTAAGATAACATATTAGGCTAACCACCTTTAATCCCAGCAGAGGCAGGAGGATCTCTGTGAGTTCCAGAACAGCCTGGTCTACAAAAGTGAGTCCAGAACTGCCAGGGCTGCACACAAAAACCGTGTCCCCCCAAAAAAATAAAATAAAAAACAAAACATTTTAAAGGCACACACTTTTAAACTCGTAACTCAGGAGGCACAGACAGGTAGCTCTCTATAAATCCAAGCCAGTTCTGTCTACATAAAAAGTTCCAGGGTAGCCAGACACATAGTGAGGCCCTATCACAGAAAAAAAAATCTAAAGACTAGAGAGAGGGCTCATTGGTTAAAGTACTTGCTGCTCTTGCAGAGGACTTGGGTTGGGTTCTGACCACCCACACAGTAGCTAACAAGCATCTCTCAGTCCAGTTCCAAGGAATCTGACAACCTAATTTGAGCTCCATGGGCACCAGGCATGTGCATGGTACACATACATACATGAAAGCAAAAGAATGAGGCACGTTTAAAAAAAAAGAATAAATCCTAGCCGAGCGTGGTAGCACACATATGTAATCCCAGCACTCAGGAAGTAGAGGCAGGGGGATCTCTGTGAGTTCCAGGCAAGCCTGGTCTACAAAAGCAAGTCCAGGACAGCCAAGGCTACACAAAGAAACCCTGCCTCAAGGAAAAAAAAAAAAAAAAGAACAAATCCTTCTTTACAAAAATCAAAGAAATCAGTAAGAAACCTTTGAACACCTATTATGTGGAAGACATAAACACTCTACAAAAAGCAGTAAAATGAGCTCTGTCCTACAAGACGGCCAGTCTGGCAGAGAGGCAGCACATCTCATCCAAAATGACCAGAAACGCCCCGCATACCCCTCCCATCAAACATCATAACTCCATTTACGATGATAAAAGTCAAAGGCAGTTAAGTACCTTCAATCCCATTTCATGCATGAAATTTCAGACTGAATAACCTTACAGCAGCATACAGGTCTATGTAGATAACTGCAACAAGGTACAAATTATTCTCAAAGAATTGTAGAACATGTCAGGCTTACAGGTAGATAGATGCCTGTAAACCCAGCACTTGCAAAGTAGAAGTAGGGGGTAAGAGTTCAAGGTAAACCATGGATACAAAGCCAACCCAAGGCCATCCTAGGCTACATATGAGACTCTTGTTTCAAAAAGAAGAAAAGAGTCAGGTATGTATGGTGGCATGCACCTTTAACTGCAGCACTCAGGAGGAGGCAGAGGCAGGCAGATCTCTTTGAGTTCAAGGCCAGACTGGTAACAAGGTAAGTCCAGGACAGCCAGGGCTGTTACACAGAGGAAACCCTATTTCAAAAAACAAAAAACAAGCCGGGCATGGTGGCGCTCGCCTTTAATCCCAGCACTCGGGAGGCAGAGGCAGGCGGATCGCTGTGAGTTCGAGGCCAGCCTGGTCTACAAAGTGAGTCCAGGATGGCCAAGGCTACACAGAGAAACCCTGTCTCAAAAAACCACCAAAAAAAATACAAAAACAAAAACAAAACAAAACACACACACCATCATCATCATCAAGAAAGGAAGGAAACTGTACTGAGCAGCTCCCACCAATCTGCCTACAATGGAATTTAACATTTTGTATGGTGGGGAAAGGCACAGAAATCAACTCTTTTGAACATTTTAACAAACTTTCAACAATAAAATGAATTATACATACAAAAGCTATTGAAAATATTATATGTGGAGTTAGAGAAATGGCTCAGCAGTTAAGAGCCAAGGCTGCACAAAGAAACCCTGTCTCAAAAAAAAAAAAGAAAGAAAGAAAAGAGAAAAAAGAAGAAAAGAAAACTGGGTGGCTCAATTAAAGTATGCATGAAGCCTTGGGTTCAATCGCCAGCACTGAAAAGAAAAAAGATGTCAGTGTGTGTGTGTGTGTGTCGTTTTCCAAGACAGGGTTTCTCTGTCTGATAGCCCTGTCTGCCCTGCACTCACTTTGTAGACCAGGCTGGCCTTGAAGTCACAGTGATTTGACTGCCTCTGCCTCCTGAGTGCTGGCACTACAGGCATGCACCAACACACCCAGCTTGTCTCAAGTACTTTCGATGTAATTTATGAAATTATCACCGAGTCCAAGTTCACCTAATTTTCTTATAAGAATTAACTCCTTCGTAGTCTCTTCCGCCTTCTTATTTCCTTCCCACCCTTCCTCCTTTCTTCCTTTTTCTCCCTCTACCTCTCAAGCTGGTCTCAAACTCCTAGAGTCCTCCTTCCTCTGCCTTCTGAATGCTGAGATTAAAGGTGTGTACCACCACAACGGTTTCACCTTCCCCCTTCTTTCTTGTTTTTTTTTTTTTTTTGGGGGGGGGGGGGGGTTCAAGATAGGGTTTCTCTGTGTAGCCTTGGCTGTCCTGGACTCCCTTTGTAGACCAGGCTGGCCTTGAACTCACAAAGATCCATCTGCCTCTCGAGTGGATTACAGGCATACCTAGCCTGCCTGCCTCCCTTCCTCCTTCCTCCACCGCTTTTTCTTTCTTTCTTTCTTTCTTTTTTGTTGTTTTTTTTGTTTTGTTTTGTTTTTTGTTTTTGTTTGGTTTGGTTTGGTTTTTCGAGACAGGGTTTCTCTGTTTAGCCTCAGCTGTCCTGGACTCACTGTGTAAACCAGGCTGGCCTCGAACTCACAGCGATTCACCTGCCTCTGCCTGCTGAGTGCCCCCTCTTTTTCTTTGAGACAGGGTTTTCTGTGTAGCACTGGCTGTCCTGGACTCACTCTGTAGGTGTCGCTTTTTAAACAGTCTCACTCTGCAGCCCTGAATGGCCTGGAATTTGCTGTGTAGATCAAGGTGGCCTCAAAAAGATCCACCTGCCTTTGCTTTCTGACTGCCGAGATTAAAATCACGACCATTTCCTGCTTTGGGGGAAAAAAACAGTTTAGGGCTGGAGAGATGGCTCAGCCGTTAAGAGCACTGGCTGCTCTTCCAGAGGTCCTGAGTCCAGTTCCCAGCACCCACGTGGTGGCTCACAGCCATCTAGAATGAGATCTGGTGCCCTATGCTACTCATATACATAAAATAAATAAATCTTGGAGGAGGAGGAGGACGACAAGGAGGAGGAGGTAGAGGAGCGGCATGGTGGCGCACTCTTTTAATCTCAGCACTCGGGAGGCAGAGGCAGGCAGATCACTGTGAGTTCGAGGCCAGCCTGGTCTACAAAGCAAGTTCAGGACAGCCAAGGCTAACACAGAAAAACCCTGTCATGAAAAAAAAAAAAGAAGAAGAAAAAAATTACATAACAGCTGGGCAGTGGTGATGCACGCCTTTAATCCCAGCACTAGGGAGGCAGAGGCAGGTGGATCGCTGTGAGTTTGAGGCCAGCCTGGCTTACAAAGCAAGTCCAGAACTACCAAGGTAACAGAGAAATCTTGTCTCAAAAAAAGAAAAGTAAAGAAAGAAATTATATAACATAGGACACAAGTCTACATGTCAGCCACAAATGGGCTGCATGGTTAACTGGGAAGCTGAACTCTTCACAAAGGACTTTTTACAGTGTCGGGCACACAGTCAGCACTCAGTCAGTATGTTAACAGTACGAATCTTTGAACAGACACTTATGCTGAATTAAAGAGTATTTTCCACTAAGATTCAATAGCAATGTTTTAACCCGCTTAGCTTAACAACTAACTCATCATTTTAAGACCATTTCCAAAAAGAAGACTCCTGATAGGAAACTAGATGCTTCGCACGCTGGTGAAGGGAAGTTTAAAAAAAAAAAAAAAAAAAAAAGGCCTTGAAAAACATTGCTCAATCGATAGTATTGTTCTCTATCTGAAGAAAATCGCTCACAATTAAATTAAAAATAAGAAAAAGTTCCAAGACAAACTTTTAAAAGGCTTTCAACAACTCCTATTGTAAGCAAGGCTTCACCTAGGCAGGCTGGCTGGGGACATCCTCCTAACGACGAAACTTGTCACTCTTCCACGTTCCTAACTGCTGGTAAAGAAGCAAGACTACAACACATTCGCAGTCATGCAAAAGGCGTCCCTCCCACATCCAGACGACAACCCCACTTCTCCTGAAGTGAAGAGTACCACGTCCACTTTGGGTCCTGATAACGGTCAAGGGGGAGGGGAAAGTAGAGGCAGGAAGATGATGAATCGGCTTCGGTGTTCCTGCAGCACCCTCCGGGTTACTCCTCAGAAGACAACCCTCCACGACTTCTTCCCGCCACCGCTACCGCCCCCCGCCCCCCACCTCGACCTGACCTCTCCCCAAAGAAACTTCCACGGACTCCCTTGCCCTCGAGGGCTGCAGGCAGAAGCAGAGTCTGACACCTTGCGTCCCCCGAGTACGCACCGCCACCCACACGCTGGGAAAAGGGAGGGGGACCCAAGCGGACCAGAGCCCCCGCCCCTCCCCCTCCCCGCCGGCCACCCAAGCTTTGTCCCACCTGCCGAGAGGGACCCCGGTGTCGCCTGCCTCGGGCCGCCCCCTTCCCCTCGGGCCGTCGACCACCGCGCCACCCACCCACGAGCCCCGGGGCTGGTCAGGGCCGGCCGCGCCCCGCCCCCAGCCCGCACGCAGTCCGGAGCCCGCCCGCGGCCTCACCTCACCTACCCTCTTTCGGGGGCCGGTCTCCACCTCCCGCTCCGCCATGTTGGGCCCCGCTCGGTACCACGGCGGCTCCCGGCGCGGCGGCCGCGGCCCCTCTCGGCCCCCGCCCACACTGCAGACACGGCGCTTGGTTCCCGGCGGTCCGGTCCCCTTGGTCCCCCGGCCGGGCCTGGCGCGGGAGTGACGAAGGGGGCGGAGGCCCCGCGCGCTGGCCGCAGGTCCTGGGGTCCCACGGGCGTGCGCGTGGGCGCGAGGGCCTGCCGGGGCGTAGGGGTGGGAGGTTGGGGGGGGGCCCCGGGACTCGGGGGGTTAACGGCCTCCAAGGGGCCCCGTGAGTAGGATTATTTTCTCTCTGAGAAATTCCTCCGCCTGTGGTTTCTTAAAGGGATCTCCAAACCAGCCCCTTGCGCGCGCCCCTGTTGCGCAGGCGCGCTGCAAGCCCCTCCTCCCTTTCCCACCAAGCCCCCGGTCCTGAGCGTGCGCGGTGAGTGGCTCAGACTAGGCCAAATCCTGCTAGTCTCTTGGCTGCCAGCAGCTGCTCCCACCACTCAACTATGGCCGCTCCCTTAAAGGGACCATGACGAAGGGAATGATGGCAGATTGAAAGAGCTTAGTGAAAGGACTGTCTGGAGGGCTTGGTGAAGTGTCAGTGAGGGGTTCACATCACCACACCTAACACCTGTCTACAGAGGTGTTGCTGAAAGGAGGAAATGTCGCTGAGCTGAAGTTCCCAGGGACCCTTTGAACGTGAAGAATCCCAACCCAGAAGAGAACAAGACTATTATCTCAAGGAAAAACCAACAGCTTGTCAAGAAGTAAAGGCCGTAGACTATCAGGGACCAAATTCCAACCTTAAAAAGTCATATCCACTGGTGGTTTTGAAGACAACCAACAACTGAAGATAATTTCTTCAATGGTTATTTGTCATTAGAATAACAAAATGAAGAAGAATTTTAAAAAACCATCTACGCCATTACTTTCAAAGTTAACGTCTCAGCATGGCCATCTGAAGTAAGTTAATTTACCTCAAGATACTGAGCGGCTGGTGAGGAACCAGAACCCAGACCGAAATTGCATTCCTCCAGGATTTTGAACGCATAGAACTGTCTTCAGGACATAAAAGTGCCTTGATATTTCAAGAATGTGGCTCCTCTCCTGGGAAGACGTGAGATGGTAACCTGCAACGGCAGTGTGCCATCTTTTGCCTCCAGTGAAGGAACTTGAGGGTTGGACTTAAAGGATAAGACTCCAACTGTCAAAGCAGAAAAATCTAAGAAGATTGGGCTCTGTCTTCCCTGAAACGCTTTGAAGAAAGCTGAGGAGATGGGAGCTTGATTCATTCCTCTGGCTGGTCTAGTCTCAAAATCCCCAGATGGTTTAGGGGCAACAGAGAGAAATATAAATAAGGAATGCAAGGAAATCATTTGGGTTGGTTGCGGTTGGGTTGGGTTGGGCTGTCCCGGAACTTGCGATGCCCCTGCCTTGACCATCCAAGAACTAATTTTAAGGGAAAATTTAAGTCTCTGAAAAGTTGTCATTCTTCATGACAATGCGTATTCAAAGGGGTCCTAGAAGCTCCTACGCTCTCAAGAGGAGAATCACTCTACAACTATAATTCTCCGTGTCAGTCAGTAGTTTTTTGAACCCAAGAAATTTCACTGAACGCTGAAACAGCCAAAAGTTTCCGTGTTGGTCCTTGCTTGAATCTGTTATCTTTAGTTTCACTCATACGTAGAACAAAAAGAAATATTTTTTTTCTGCCAAAGAATTTTCTTTTACTATCCCAGACTTTTTAGTTAAATGTCCAAGACAAAAGACAATAGAGAAGTTAAGAAACAACATTTTCTGAGCTGGGCGTGGTGGCATACTCCTTTAATCCTAGCACTCGTGAGGCAGAGGCAGCAGATCTCTGTAAATTCAAGGCCAGCCTGGTCTACAGAGAGTTCCAGGACAGCCTGGTCTACACAGAGAAGCCCTGTCTCGAAATACAAAGAAGTAGAACTTCTAATTTTCAGCTGCAAGTGGAGAACCCAGCTTCAGCCTTGCCCTCTCTCTTCCTCTACCTACTCTCATGCCCCTCCTATCATTAGAAAAATGGTGAGCTTTTTTTTTTTAATGGTTTCAGCACATTGATTTAGATCAATTACACTATGTTTTTCTTCTTCTGCAGTGCTAGGGACTTCCCACCAATGAGACACACCCCCCCCAGGCCCATTTCCATATTTTAAGATGAAATCAAAGCCCAGATAAGATGTGAATGGCACAAGATCACACAAGGGATATGTAACAGCATCAAGACAGATAAGCATCTTGACTCTCAACCTAAGGCTTTCCACAATAGCAGGAAGTTTCTAGAGGTCTAATAGGTTGGGTCTGTCTGCTTCTGTTTCCTTAGTGCTGGAACTAAAGGCCTATGCCACGACTGCTCAGCTAAAGTGTATTTATCTAAGAGAGAGAGAAAGAAAGAGAAAGTGTGTGTGTGTGTGTGTGATGCTGGAGGTTTGAGGGGGTGAGTGCAGGCACATGTGTGGTGATGAGAGAACATCTTTTGGAAACTGGCTCTTTCTTCCCACTGGTATCCAACTATCCAACGTCGTCAAGTTTCTACATCAAGCGCCATCTCTCAAGCCCAATATTTTCTTTTATTATTTATTCATTTTATCTTTTCTAATTTTAAAATTATGTTCCAGCATTTAAAATGTGATAATTCACCTACAAAACCACTTTCCTGACTTTTTTTTATAAGATTTGTTTATATAAAAGAAAAAAAAAAAAAAAGAAGATTTGCCAGCCTGGTCTACAGAGTGAGTTCCAGGAAAGCCAAGCCTACAGAGAAAAACCCTGTCTCTAAAAACATTTATTTATTTATTTATTGTTCATTTATTATGTATATAATGTTCTACCTGCATATGTGTCTGCAGGCCAGAAGAGGGCACCAGATCTCACTATAGATGGTTGTGAGCCACCATTTAGTTGCTGGGAATTGAACTCAGGACCTTTGGAAGAACATATGGTACTCTTAACCACTGAGCCATCTCTCCAGCCCCCACTTTTCTGACTTCTAAAATAAAGAAATCTAGAATATAATAGGAGTGATATTTTGAAAATATCAAGCTGATTTAGTTTTCAACACCTTAAGGCGTTGAAACTTCTCCAACCAGAAAAGATTAGAATGGACTTTTTTTTTTTGTTGTTTTTCAAGACAAGGTTTCTGTGTGTAGCCTTGGCTGTCGTGGACTCACTTTGTAGGCCAAGCTGGCCTAGAATTCACAGCGATCCGCCTGCCTCTGCCTCCGCCTCCTGAGTGCTGGGATTAAAGTGGTACACCACCATGCCCAGCTAGAATAGGTTTAATGAAGTGAAAAAAACAACTTGCTGGATTGCCTTTGTTGCGTTTGATCTATTTACTTGTGCAGATAGTAAGAACCATACCCAGGGCTCTCTCACACTCTAGAGAACACACTCCTAAGAACAGCTAAACCATGAGGCTATGACACAGAGCCTGGCATTTCATAACTCATTTATTTTTATGTTATGCACATTGGCGTTCTGCCCATGTGAGGGTGTTGGATTCCCCCGGAAGTGGAATTGCAGACAGATGTGAGCCACCACGTGGGTGCTGATAATTGAACCCAGGTCCTTTGGAAAACCAGCCAGTCCTCTTAAGCACTGAGCCATCTCCCCAGTCCCAAACCTGGCGTTTAATAACAGGTAAAAAAAGAAGAAAAATGAGCCGGGCGTGGTGGCGCACACCTTTAATCCCAGCACTCGGGAGGCAGAGGCAGGTGGATTGCTGTGAGTTCGAGGCCAGCCTGGTCTACAAAGTGAGTCCAGGATGGCCAAGGCTACACAGAGAAACCCTGTCTCGAAAAACCAAAAAAAGAAAAGAGAGAAGGCCTGCATCCAGCTCAGAGATTCACTCAAGCCAGGTCCACCCAGGTTTTATAGACAAGAATTATATAGACATCATTACTGAAAGAACCCTGCAAATAATTGCTGAATGAATGGGAGTCTGGGAGAAAGGCAGGACTGACTTAACCTGCTTTGTCAACCTTAATAACTATGTGACTGGTGTAAACTATTACTTGAAGGTAGAGTAGATTTGAGGGACTGGGAGGAAAAAGAAGAATGTCCTGGGCATGTTGAGTTAGAGATGTGTCTAACGCATCCCAATAAAAGTGTCAAACAGGCAGCTGGACCCTGGACCCTGAGCTTCAGGAGCGATAACAGAGCTGGAGGTGGAAACAGTGTAATCCTTAAGACTAGAGGGAATTTCCCAGGGACTATAAAGCGCACTAAGCCCTGAGGCAGGCTGACATTTATAGCTCAGGAAGAGAAAGAGACTCCACAATAGAAAAATAAAAAAAGAGCCAGGAGATCCAGAGGTCTAAGGGAGCCAATAAAAGTCTGTCAGTTAAAGTGTCTCAGGGGGTAAAGGCACTTGACCTCAAACCTGGAAAGCCACAGAGAAAAAGGAGAGAACTGACTAGAACTGAACTGAACATGTAGGCATGGGTTCCACTGCCCAGCTCAATTTTTTGCTTTTCTTTTTTTATTTTTTTGGTTTTTCGAGACAGGGTTTCTGTGTGTAGCCTTGGCTGTCCTGGACTCACTTTTAGACCAGGCTGGCCTCGAACTCATAGAGATCTGCCTGCCTCTGCCTTCAGAGTGCTGGGGTTAAAGGCCACCACGGCCCGGCAATTTTTTTTTTTTTTTTTTTTTTTTTTTTTTTTTTTTGGTTTTTCGAGACAGGGTTTCTCTGTGAAGCCTTGGCCATCCTGGACTCACTCTGTAGACCAGGCTGGCCTCGAACTCACAGCAATCCGCCTGCCTCTGCCTCCCGAGTGCTGGGATTAAAGGCGTGCGCCACCACGCCCGGCCAATTTTTTTTTTTTTAAACATAAATACAACCATAAGTATGGACCATGGTTTCAAGAAGTTTCACTGTATGAGCAGAAGGATGACCATAGTGGCGCACACCTACAAAAAAAGCAAGTTCTTAGTCTTAGTCAGCTTGGGCTACATGGAGAGGTCTGGTGTGATGGCAGTTCTTGGCTGTCACTGTCCTGGATTCTCTTTCTAGACCAGACTGGCCTCCCAGGCTAGGAGCTTTTTCTTTTTCTTCTTCTTCTTTTTTTTTTTTTTAATTTAAAAGATTTATTTATTATGTATACAGTGTTCTCCCTGCAAGCCAGAAGAGGGCGCTTGGGAGGCAGAGTCAGGTGAATCTCTGAGAGAATGAGGCAGGCCTGGTAGCATAGTGAGTTCCAGGACCGTCAGGGTTCTGTAGAAAGACCCTGTCTCAAAAAAAAAAAACAAGCCGAGCGTGGTGGCGCACGCCTTTAATCCCAGCACTCGGGAGGCAGAGGCAGGTGGATCGCTGTGAGTTCGAGGCCAGCCTGGTCTACAAAGTGAGTCCAGGATGGCCAAGGCTACACAGAGAAACCCTGTCTTGAAAAACCAAAAAAAAAAAAAAAAAAAAAACCCAGAAAATAGATAGATAAAAATGGGGAATATTGGTGGGGTAGTGGTGGTGCACACCTTTAATCCCAGCACTCAGGATGCAGAGGTAGGCTGATCTCAAAGTTTAAGGCCTACGAAATGAGTTCCAGAACAGCTAGGGCTACACAGAGACAGCCTGTCTCAAAACCAAAAATAAAGTAACTATCATTACACTTGTATGAGCCTTGTTTTTCTTTCTTTTTTATTTTATTTATTTATTTATTTTTATTATTTTGGTTTTTCAAGAGACACGGTTTCTCTGTGTAGCCTTGGCTGTCCTAGACTCGCTTTGTAGACCAGGCTGGCCTCAAACTCACAGCGATCTGCCTGCCTCTGCCTCTGGGATTATAGGCGTGTGCCACCATGCCCGCGAGCCTTGTTTTTCAAGTTCTACTAGGTAAGACAAAAATTCAGTGTTTATATGTTAAACATACAAACATTTAGTGCTGGTAAGTTACGATATTTTGGAATATTAGGATATAGCCTGGCCAAAGTATCATAAATGTTATATGCCAGTTAAATAATCGTGAATGTTTTTATTTGCTAAATTATCAACAATACCAGCACCGATTTCAATGAAACAGACATTCTTTTTTAAAATTAAGGTTTTCATGGGGCTGGAGAGAAGTCTCAAGGTGCAAGAGCCCTAGCTGCTTTCTCAGAGGTCAAGGGTTCAACCGCAGCACCCACTGGGTGACTTAAATTCCAGTTCCAGGGAATCTGGTGCCCTCTGCTGGCCATCTTGGTCACTGCATGAACTAAAGGCACAGACATACATGCAGGCAAACCACAGCATGAAAACATACACACAAAATAAAGAAAACCAGGCTTGGTGACATACCCCTTTACTCACAGCATGCAGGAGATAGGGGCTAAAAGATTTTTGTGAGTTCAAGTCCAGGATGTTCTAAATTGAGATACTCTAACTTAAAAGGGGGGAAGGGCACTCATGACCCTTGGCAATCACTTACTAGTGATTCAAATACCAAAATTAGGCTCAATTTTAAGGAAGTAGGAAAAGAATCAGAATTTGACTTTTTTGACACTTCTTATTTCTGTTTTCTACCCTAAATGTCTACATTTTTTTTATTATATATATATTTGCAACTGTCAGAACAATGTTTTAAAGCTTTAAATTGGCTTTCGTTTGTTTGTTTTGTGGTGTTTTCTGAGACAGCCTCTTACTATTTAGCTCTGGCTTGCCTGAAACTCAGCAGAGTCTCCTTCTTCCTGCCTCTACCTGCAGAGGGCACAACCACACCCAAGTTGAAGTTCTGCTTTTAAGAGCTGGAGAGATGGATCAGTGGTAAAGAGCACTGGCTGCTCTCAAAGAGGACCTGGGTTTGGTTTCCAGCACCCACGCAGCAGTTTACAATTGCCCGAAACTCCTGCTCTGGGGGATCTGATGTGTTTATCTGCCTCTGTGGGTGCTAGGCGTACATATGGTGAACACTCATACAGTGGGCCTTTGTAGGCAGGAGAACGGTGGCTCCCTCCCTGTAAGCTTCCTGCTAGGACATAGGTGAGCTGACCCCATGCTGATAACAACCCACCAGACCCAAATGTGTTAAAAAGATAGTTCCTTGCAGACCCTAACCCACACAAAAGGTGTCAAAAGCTGGCTCTTTGAAGAAAAACATATCAAAGGTACCCTGGAGACAAGCCCAGAGAAGTGCCCTGGGAGTGTCTCCTGCTATTCAAGTAAGCTTAGTTTAAAAACCTGGGGGCTGGAAGCTTGCACACCCCGATCCCTTCCCCATAGCTCTCTGCCCTTCTCCTTTTAAGCTTAGTGAATTAAAAGCTGCTGTTTGACTTTTTTTTAAAAAAATAATATTTACTTATTAGTTATTATTAAAATGTATTTATTATTTATACAGTATTCTGCCCACATGTGCGCCTGCCCACTAAATCTCATTACAGATGGTCATGAGCCACCATTTGGTTGCTGGGAATTGAATTCGGGACCTTTGGAAGAGCAAACAGTGCTCTTAACCTCTGAGCCATCTCTCCAGCCCCTGTTGTTGACTCTTTTCTCTTTATTTTAATAAAGTGTAGTTTGGCCTTTCACAAGCCAGAGGCCCCCTTCCCCCTCTGGAAGGGTCGCAGATTTCTCTTGTCTCAACCAGGCTGAGAGCTCCCTCTCTGCCCAGAAGGCCTTCTCAGGACAGAGCATTCTTTTTTTTTTTTTTTGGTTTTTCGAGACAGGGTTTCCTCTGTGTAGCCTTGGCCATCATGGACTCACTTTGTAGACCAGTCTGGCCTCGAACTCACAGCGATCCGCCTGCCTCTGCCTCCTAAGTGCTGGGATTAAAGGCGTGCACCACCACGCCCGGCTTTTTTTTTTTTTTTTTTTTTGGTTTTTTGAGACAGGGTTTCTCTGTGTAGCCTTGGCCATCCTGGACTCACTTTGTAGACCAGACTGGCCTCGAACTCACAGCAATCCTCCTGCCTCTGCCTCCCGAGTGCTGGGATTAAAGGCGTGCACCACCACGCCTGACTTCCTAAGCTGTTTTTACACAGCGGGGTCACACCCTGTGGAGACCAGGCTGGTCTCGAACTCACAGAGATCCACCTGTCTTTTTTCCCACTGTGTTAAGATTAAGGGTGTGTGCCACCACCACCCTGCACAAATATTTCCTTCAATTCCAGTCAAAATCTACAAAAATCTCAAATAATATTCAAGAGTTAAAGAAAACTTCTAAGTCTTGGGTCAGTTGCGCCAATTTAGGCTTCAGTAAGCGAAGCCCTGTCCCCCATTCTTTTGAATTTAGCTATTGCTGATTCTCATAGGTGGACCCTTTCCAGAGGGAGCTGACAAACACCTTGCAGCTAATAAGTGCTGAATTCTAGCTGCTATCAAATCTATGGAAAAGAGTTTGGTTCCTTCTTCCCTTCTCATTGTTGGTAACTTAGCCTGGCATCTCTCAGCTTTCTGCCTTTCTCCATGAAGAACAAAAGAACAACAACAACAAAAAAAAAAAAAGCCAAAAAGGATCCAGGAGCCTTCTGTGACAGAAACTTAGCTCTTAGGGAGCTATTCCCCCCACCATATCATAACAAATAATAAATAAAAAATAAAAGCTTTTGTAGTGAGAAGTGGATAAACAAGAGATTTCCAAGTTTATTATACCATGGTAATAATTGAAGTTTTCCAGAGACCACTTACCCCTGCAATGAAATGACACATGCCTGGCTGTTGATTTTTTATTCTATTTTATTTTTGATTTTCAAGACAGGGTCTCTCTGTATAGCCTTGACTGTCCAGGACTTGCTTTGTAAACCAGGCTGCCCTCTAACTCACAGCGATCCGCCTGCCTCTGCCTCCTGAGTGCTGGGATTAAAGGCATGATCTTTTATTTTTAAAGGCAGGGTCTTATATAGCCCAGGCTGGGGTTGAACTCTTTTTGCCTTTTTTTTTTAAGTTTTATTTCTTTATTATTTATACAGTATTCTGCCTGCATGTGAGCCAACAGGCCAGAAGAGGGGAACAGAACTAATTATAGATGGTTGTGAGCCACCATGTGGTTGCTGGGAATTGAACTCAGGACCTTTGGAAGAACAGACAGTGCTCTTAACCTCTGAGCCATCTCTCCAGGCCCAATTTCTTATCTTTTTAAGCTGTGTTAAACTGTACTGATGCAACAAATCAGTGTTGGGCTAATGATGCTGACCTTAGCACAGTGGCCCCCATAGTGCTTTTTTTTGCCACCCCATTAGGTTAAAACATGTTGTCTTGATAGAGTGTAATAGCAGCTATCTACCTTAACTTGATAAAATCTCAACTCTCAAATGCATTCCTTTTTAATACCTGGTGCCTCTAACTAGGGTGTAGGCATACAGCACTAATTGGCGCTATAGGGTGAGTCAAACAAGGTCATTTCATGGGCATGCCCTTTTTGGCATTAGGTCCAATCCTGTTTGCTTTCTCTTTTCTTGTCTTTCTTTTTCACCACACCGCCCCTCCCCACCCCGCCCCAAGCAGGGCCTCATGCAGCCCTTGCTCTGTAGCTGATGATGCGCTTCAACTTCTGAAGACCATGCCGCCGTGCACAGTTGCAGAGATGAACACAAAGACTGGTGCTCTTCTTCAAATACAAATGAATGGTAACCCATTTGTATCTAAAAGAATAACTGACCCACTCTGGTGTTATAGCTTGTATGTTTGACAGACATAGTGAAGTGAAGGCAACTGCCAGTATTTGTTCGCAATAGCAAAATCTAAGCTGTGCTGTGAAATTAGAATTTTGGAACACTTGTGTTTATCATCATGAGCCTGACAGCTTTGCTATACTGACGACTTTTGTGATGAGTGGGTGAAGACTTTACTGAATGAGGTTTTTTTTTTGTTTGTTTGTTTGTTTGTTTTACCATTTCTTTATTTTCTTTCCTTTTTCTTACCCCCACCCCGCAACATAATATGATCTCTTTATTAATATCTGGGAATTTCATACAATGCACTCCAATCACATTTACTTCCTACTCCTCCCTCCCACATTTGCGCACACACACACACACACACACACACACACACACACACACACCTACACACCCAAAAGACCCCACCAAGTCCAATTTGTCTTGCCCATATACTCATTGGAGCATGGTCAAACACCCAGTGGCCAGCCCCTTAAAGAAAAGTGAATCCTTCTCCATCCCTCCCCTCCACTGAAGCCATCAACTGTGCAGAGCTACACTTCAGCATCTTTATTTCAGTTTTTGTTGTTGTTGTTGGGGGCTTTTTTTGGTTTGGTTTGGTTTTGGTTTTTTGGTTTTTCAAGACAGAGTTTCTCTGTGTAGCCTTGGCTATCCTGGACTCACATTGTACACCAGGCTGGCCTCAAACTCACAGTGATCCGCCTGCCTCTGCCTCCCGAGTGCTGGGATTAAAGGCGTGCCCCACCACGCCCGGCTTCCTTCTTGGTTTTTCGAGACAAGGTTTCTCTGTGTAGCCATGGCTGTTCTGGAATTTGATCTGTAGACCAGACTGGCTTCAAACTCATAGAACCACCTTCCTCTGCCTCCCTGGATGCTAAAGGCATGCAACACCACTGCCCAGCCTGGTTATTTCTTTTTTGGGGATGGGGTGGGGAGGTTGTCACCGAAACCTTTAATGTACCTCATTTTCAGTTATGAGTCCGTAGTCATTGATATCACTGCAAAAGAAGCTTCATTGTTCGTAGCAGCCAGTGTCAGCAAAGATCATGGACTTCCAAGTTGTTTCTACTGGCAGCTTCTATCACAGGCATCAACCTGGTCCCCAGTGGCTGCAGCATGGGTCGTGAACATCAGCACGGCCTCCAGCGGAACACGGACATCAACATTGCCTACTGAGGCAGTACAGACCACAGAAGTGCCTTGAAGAGACTCGGGCTAGAAAATGAACCATTCTTTGGGCTGGAGAGATGGCTCAGGGGTTAAGAGCACTGTTTGCTCTTCCAGAGGTCCTGAGTTCAGTTCCCAGCAAGCACATGGTGGTTTATAATCTTTCTGTCTTGAGATCGGGTGCCCTCTTCTGGTAGGCAGGCACACACGCCGGCAGAACATTGTGTACATGATAAATAAATAAATAAATCTAACAAAAAATGAAAAAGAAAATGAAGCATTCTTCATCATGGAAATCCTGCTACTGCTCAGAGTCAGTCAGGGTGATCCTGGGGCTGGGCAGTATATCTAGGGGACAGGACCTGTGCAAGCTCCAAGCTACTACACACCACCTTGCCCTCAGCATCAGGCACTTGCTGGTACCCTGGGAACAACTATGGTGATGGAAGCCCTCAGGTAGCTGAGAGGTAAATTGGTGGTGGCCTGAGCCCCCCAGCAGTATGAGAACAACAACACGCACTTTTGTCTGCTGAGGCTGCGCTCCACACCAGTTCTCCTCCTCTTCAGTGTGTGCGCATGGTTCTGTTCTGCCATCTTTTTTTTTTTTATTCCAGTTCTATGAAACCACTTTTTAAAAGCACCTTCCCACATGACCTGTCTTTTTTTTTTTTTTTTTAACTATTCCAGAGACCCTTCATGCTCTGCAGGCTTGTACTCAGCCTCTGCTGAGTCCCCCACCTGAAGCCTCCATGGCGCTCTAAGACACCTTGTAGCCCCATCTTGAATCTTGAATTTCCCTTACCTTTTTTTTTTTTTTTTTTTTTTGAGACAGGGTCTCTCTGTGTAGCCTTAGCTGTCCTGGACTCGCTTTGTAGACCAGGCTGGCCTCGAACTCACAGCGATCTACCTGCCTCTGCCTCCCGAGTGCTGAGATTAAAGGCGTGCGCCACCACACCTGGCTTACTTTTTCTTTTTAACATTTTGCCATATAGCTCTGCCTGGCCTGGAACTTAATAGACAGCTCAGGCTTGTATTTAACTTGAAGCAATTTTTCCCGCCTTAACCTATCAAGTCTGGCGATTACAGAGGGATTTATATTACAGGTATGAGCCACCATATACAGATTTTATTATTTGTACTTTATTCTGTATGTTATTTGTATGTTTTCTGTGTTATTTATTTTGTATGTTATTTTATCTTATTTTGTATCATGTGTCTGTGTATGCCACCTGTGTAAGAGTACCCCTGAAGGGCAGAAGAGGTAGAGTTGGATCCCCTCAAACTGGAGTGACAGGTATTTGTAAACTACTTGACATGAGCGTTGGAGACCTAACCCGACTCTACTCCAAATAAACCTTAAAAATACTTTTTCTTTCTTTTTTTGTTTTTTCAAGACAAGGTCTCTTTGTGTTAGCCTTAGCTGTCCTGGACTCACTTTATAGACCAGGCTGGCCTCGAACTCACAGCAATCCACCTGCCTCTGCCTGAGTGCTGGGATTAAAGGCATGCACCACCACGCCCGGCTTAAAAATATTTTCTTAGCCAGGCAGCTGTAGTGGACATCTTTGATCCTAGCACTCAGAAACCCATCTCAAAACAAACAAACAAATAAACAAAACAAACCCACTTTTTTCCTTGAACATTTTATTATTAGCAGTTTTGTTTTGGTTTTTTGAGATAGGGTTTCTTGTGTAGCCCTGGCTGTCTTGGACTCGCTTTGTAGAGAAGGCTGGCCTGGAACCCACAGAGATCCACCTGCCTCTGCCTTCTGAGTGCTGGGATTAAAGGCTGTACTACCGCTGCCCAGCTTAGCAGTATTATTTTTAAATTATTACTATTGTTGCTATTATTATTATTATTATTGTGTGTGTTAGGGTTATTTTTATAAACTGTATTTGTTTCTCAGTTTCTATTTTAACCTGGCTATCACAGAAATATTTGGGATGATTATATTCTTTTTTTTTTTTTTTTTTTTTTTGTTTTTCGAGACAGGGTCTCTCTGTGTAGCCTTGGCTGTCCTGGACTCACTTTGTAGACCAGGCTGGCCTCGAACTCACAGCGATCCGCCTGCCTCTGCCTCCCGAGTGCTGGGATTAAAGGCGTGCGCCACCACGCCCGGCTTGATTATATTCTTTTTCTTTCTTTCTTTCTTTCTTTCTTTTTTTTTTTTTTCTGAGATAGGGTTTCTCTGTGTAGCCTTGGCTGTCCTGGATTCACTTTGTAGAGCAGGCTCTACCTTGAATTCACATAGATCCACCTGGCTCTGCCTCCTGAGTGATGGGATTAAAGATGTGTGCCACCATGCTCGGCATATTCTTTAATAATAAGCTTCGCAGCACAAGAATTGAGAAGTTATTAATCTATTTTTAACCCTCTAAGCTATTTTTGCTTCCTCCCAGCTTACATCCCAGAGATACTTGCGCTTTGTAGCTTTTTCTCTTCCATGGTGCTCTTTTGATATCACCTGGACCTCTCAGTGGCTGAATCCCCTACTTCCTCTTCTAACTACGCCTCCCCTGGCTGGCAGGAAGTCCAGCCCTATTCTTTCCCCTGCTCAGCAATTGACTGTAAGCTGCTTTATTGGCATACTAGAGGACAATTGGGGAGCAATGTTTACACAACATTGAGATAGGAGATTCTCAGAACAAGGGTTGCAACTAGATTGGGGAGGAGGTACATTTGAATTACATAATAATCTTATGCCTCTTTGTATATGTGTGTGTGTGTGTGTGTGTGTGTTGTGACATTGAACTCCACCGTGAGAAACCAAAGACTTAGGCTCAATTTAAATTTAGAATAAATGAATTTATTCTTATTGCTAGAGCCACACAGCATGCCATTTAGGGTTAAGGGAGTTTAAGGTGGGGCTTAAAGGGGACATTAGAAAGGAATGTATCAGCTGGGAGTAGTGGCACACGCCTTTAATCCCAGCACTCCAGAGGCAGAGGCAGGCGGATTGTTGTGAGTTTGAGGTCAGCCTGTTCTACAAAGTGAGTCCAGGACAGCCAAGGATATACAAAGAAACCTGTCTTGAAACCACCCCCCCCCAAAAAAAAAAAAGAAAGAAAGAAAGAATAAAAGAAAGAAAGAAAAGTATGTATCACAACCACGCATGGAATCCACAGTTGGGCAGAAAATTGTTTTACTTCCCCCCAGTTGTTTCCCTTATATAGTAATAAAAAGACCATTTCATCCCCTTTGCATACTGATAGTGAGTCTTACGGAAGCGAAGGCAGCTGTTAATGCCTCATAGCCTGTTTTCCTACTAACCTGTAGGCCACAGGCCACTAGGATCTTCCAGGCATCCCAGAGCAAAAGGTCAATGGGCCCTAAGGGATGCTTGACTCCATATTCACTCATCCCAGGGGACCTGTGTAAATTATTCCTCAGGTCTGAACTCTAATGACTGGAATAGAGCAGTTGGTTCTGGGCAGGCACTATCACAGTGCCATCAGGTTGGGGCTGGCTGTCATGTCCCCACAGATGGGTGTTTTGCCTGCTTGTATGTCTGTACACCACCTTTGTGCAACACACACACAGGAAGTGTTGGATCCCCTGGAGCTGGAGTCATAGATGTCTATGCGCCACCATGTGCGTGCTGGGAATCGAACCTGGGTCCTCTGGAAGAGGAGCCAGCTACTCTTAACTGCTGAGTTCTCTTTCCAGCCCCTGCAAAGCAGAAGGTTTTGAAAAGAGTAGAAGAGGGTAAGACTTAGTAGTGGGGAGGGAGGATGGATACGACAGGAGGCTGCAGGTTACTCTGAGGTAGTCGCCTTTGAGTGCACTAGAGCTGTGGTCTTCAAACTTCCTAATTCTGTCACCCTTTGGTTTTTCTGTACAGTGCCTCATGTTGTGATAATCCCTCCCCGCCTCTGCAACCATAAAATGATTTTTGGGGGGCTGGAGAGATGACTCAGAGGTTAAGAGCACCATCTGCCCTTGCAAAGGTTCTGAGTTCAATTCCCAGCAATCACCATGTGTGTCATGGCCATCTGTAATGAGATCTGGTGCCTTCTTGTGGTGGGCAGGGGCATATGAGGGCAGAATACTGTGTAAATATTTATTTATTTATTATGTATACAGTGTTCTGCCCGCATGTACACCTGTAGGCCAGAAGAGGGCATCAGATCACATTACAAATGGTTGTGAGCCACCATGTGGTTGCTGGGGGTTGAACTCAGGACCTTTGCCAGAGCAGGTGGCGCTCTTATCCACTGAGCCATCTCTCCAGGCCCCAGAATACTATATAAATAATAATAAATTAAAAAAATTTTTTTGATCCTACTCCCTAACTGTAATTTTGCTACTGTTCTGAATCATAGTGGAAATATCTGGTATGCAGGATATCTGGTATGCAGTCTCTGTGAAAAGGACCTTTGGCTCCCTGTAAAGGGGTCGCGACCCAAAGGTTGAGAATCACAGCACTAGCAGGCCCCTTAAAAATCTGCCATAGGGACCAGGGGTGGTTGTGCACACCTTTAATCCCAGCACTCGGGAGGGAGAGGCAGAGGCAGGCAGATCGCTGTGAGTTCGAGACCAGCCTGGTCTACAAAGCAAGTCTAGGACAACCAGGGCTACACAGAGAAACCCTGTCTCAAAAAAAAAATCTGCCATAGAAGAAATAAGGGTCTACACCAGAAAAATTCCTTGAACAGGAAATCTTTCTTGTTTAGGACTGTCAGAGCTATACAGTCTTGTAGCTTTTACTCACATGACAGCTCATAACTGTCAATGACTCCAATTCAATGGGATCTGACACCTTCACACAGATACACAGATAGGTACAACACCAATGCACATAAAAATAATTTAAAAAAAAAAGTGCAGCTTTTAGTTGGATGTGGTGGCCGAAGCCTATAATTCCAAGGAGGCAGAGGCAGGAGGATCTCTGTGAGTTCAAAGCCAGGATGGTCTACAAAAGTGAGGCCAGGATAGTCAAGGCTACACAGAGAAACCCTCTCTCAAACAACAAAACCAAAAAAGCAAGCCAGGCATGGTGGCATATTTCTTTAATCCCAGCACTCGGGAGGCAGAGGCAGGCAGATTGTTGTGAGTTCAAGGCCAGCCTGGTCTACAAAGTGAGTCCAGGACAGCCAGGGCTACACAGAGAGACCTTGTCTTGAAAAACCAAACCAAACCAAACAAACAAAGCAAAACAAAAAAAAAACACACCAAAAACAACACACACACACACACACACACACACACACACACACACACACACTGAATGTAGCAAGAAATTCTATAGGCAGAAATGGTGGTAGGTTGAAGTGAACATAACCTTGCCTTAAGCTGGGCCCCAGGTCCAAGTAGTCTTGCGTGGGTTGACCCCACTGAGACTTTGTCTCTACAAACTGCTAAAGATCTTAGACTCAGAGAGAGAGGAAGTTTCAGCCTAAGGCAGGGAAGAGAAGGACATTGAGGAATTGGAGGGAGAGAGATCAGAGGTTCCTGCCCACAGCCCCTGCAGTTGGGAGATTTGCTGGTGGACTGTGAGCTTGATGAATTCCACCAGGTTCGGTCCACACATTGTGGCTTCTTCTGTCAGACATAGAAAGGGTCTGCTAGACTTCTGAGAGTTACGCCAGGGGATTTGCCCCATGGAACGGACACCCAGAAGCTTTCATTCTTGTTCTCCTTAATCTCCTTTCCCTCCTGTTTAGGGTAGTTGGGTTGTAAGGGAGGTACATGCCTTTAATAAGTCCCTAACAAAGTAGAATTGTTGAGGAACCAGAGCCAACAGTGGTATAGCCCTATAACTCCAGTACTTGGAAGTGGAGGCCGGGTGACGAAAGATTCACGACCAGAATTGACTGCACTAGGGAGTTCCAAGCCAACTGGGCTATTTAAGCTCTTGTTTCAAAAGAAAAGAAAATTATTAATCTCTTTCTTAGTATTTACCACTTATATGGGAATGTATTCCATGTCCTAGGGGAATGTATTCCATGTCCTAGCTAGTGTTTATTTGACCTTGACACAAGCTAGAGTGATCTGAAAGGAGGGGACTTCAAACGAGAAAATGCCCTCATTAAACTGAGTTATAGGTAAGCCTTTAGGGTTGCTGCCACCTCTGGGCTAGTGATCTTGGGTTTTTTTTTTTTTTTTTTTTTTAAGATATATTTATTTGTTATTATGTACACAGTATTCTGCCTGCATGTACCCCTGGAGGCCAGATCACATTATAGATGGGTGTGAGCCACCACGTGGTTGTTGGGAATTGAACTCAGGACCTCTGGAAGAGGAGCCAGTACTCTTAACCTCTGAGCCATCTCTCCAGCTCCATGATCCTGGGTTCTATAAGAAAGCCAACTGAGCGGGGCATGGTGGCGCATGCCTTTAACTTGGGAGGCAGAGGCAGGCGGATCTTCGTGAGTTCAAGGCCAGCCTGGTCTACAAAGTGAGTCTAAGACAGCCAAGGCCACACAGAGAAACCCTGTCTCCAAAAACAAAAAACAAAAAACAAACAAACAAAGAAAGCAGACTGGCCAGGCAGTGGTGGCACATGCCTTTAAACTCAACGCTCTGGAGGCAGAAAGCAGACACATCTAAGCCTGTCTCCAAGAACCAAAACCAAAAACCAGAGCAGAAAAACTGGGCAAGCCACTCTGCCCTGAGTGTGGTCTCTGCATCAGCTCCTGCCTCCAGGTTCTTGCCTGTCTCTGAGTTCCTGTCCTAACAGCTTTTGATAGAAGTACCCTGGATGTGTGAGTGACATAAATCTGTTCTTCCACAACTTACTTTTGGTCACTTTTCATCACACAGCAGTAGAAACCCTCACTGGGACACTCAGTATGAACCTCTGAGTAATACAGGAGAGATGCCCTTTGCAACCTCATTGCATTAATCTATGCAACACAAACAAACAAATACATATTTTTCAGAATCCGGCGCCATGGTGCATGCCTGCCATCCCAGTACTCGGGAGGCAGAGGCAGGCCCATCACTGTGAGTTTGACGATAGTCTGATCTACAAAGAGAGTCCAGGACAGCCAGGGCTACGCAGAGAAATCCTGTCTCGAAAAAACAAAAACCAAACCAAACAAATTTTTTTTTTCTTTAACTTTCAGAGCCTAGCTGTAGCAAACAGAGACTCTATGTGGACGTTTTTCTTCCTTGAAGCTCCCCCAGAGCAAACTGGGCAGAATAAGTATATGAAAACCAGTGACCCATTCCCTCTGCCCTGAAACTTCATCAGCATCAGGGTTCCTGCTGTCACTCCCCAGCCAAATCAAACAAACCTCTGGCCTTGTGCACAAACGCAGAAGCCAGCCAACAGCAAAGAACACTAGAACAAAGATTAGCACAGTGCCCTATTAAGAAAGGAGGAGCAATAACCATTTAGATGTAATATGGACAAATTAATAAAATATATTAAAAATAAAATAAAAGAAAGGAGGAGCAGAGAAGGATTCATATAAGGTTAATTTAGCTTGGGTTCCAGAAGCCTCTCATTGGCAGGTGCCCGCCCAGCACTGTAGTCCCTACAGAGAAGGGAAGGAAAGCCTTTGCCAGCTGGAGGCGGTACCTATTTCCTGCTCAGCCTGCTGCCCCTTGTAGATCTCAATGAATTTTCCTTCCAAAGGAGGAGGAGGAGAAGGAAAAGCAGTAGTTGAACTATTTTGTGAAAGTTGCCTAAAGAAGCCAGGTATGGTGGCGTGGTGGCGTGGTGGCATGGTGGCGCATGCCTAAAACCCCAGCATTCGGGAGGCAGAGACAGGGTTTCTCTGTGTAGCCTTGGCTGTCCTGGACTCTCTTTGTAGACCAGGCTGGCGTCGAACTCAAAGGGATCCATCTTCTTCTGCCTCCCAAGTGCTGGGGTTAAAGGCGTGTGCCACCATGCCCAGCGAACCAATCTTTTCTATAGGCCAACTTGCCCTACACCTATTACTCAACCATGAAACCCCAAGGCTTGTAACACCCTGTTTGCAGCTTTTCTGCCCAAATGTCATCCAATCATACTGTAAAACCCATTTCTTTGTCTAAAACCTATAGAAACCCCTCTCAATTGAGACTCAGGCCACTTCCCTGCATCTGCTGTGCCAGTGTATGGGATGGGTGGCTCGGGTTTGAACCTGATATAAGACTTCCTTGCCACTGCATCTGAACTCGGGTCTTGGGTGGTCTGTTTGGGGAGTCTCTCAAAAGCTGAGTGTCACACATGGACATACATGCAGGCTCTCATATATCTAAAAAATCTTTTTGTAAAATTTACTTATTTATTTACTTATTTATTATGTATACAATGTTCTGTCTGCATGTATGCCTGACTGCCAGAAGAGGGCATCAAAACACATTATAGATGGTTGTGAGCCACCATGTTGTTGTTGGGAATTGAACTCAGGACCTTTGGAAGAGCAGTCAGTGCTCTTAACCTCTGAGCCATCTCTCCAGTCCCATAACCCACTTTCTAATATCAGTTAGTATTGAAGTGTTCTTTAGTTACATATAGTGAAAAATACTCTTGGGAAAGTAAAGGAAGGAGAATCAGGAGTTCAAGACCATCCTCTACATGTGACTGTCTTTTTTTTTTTTTTTTATGTATTTATTTATTATGTATACACTGTTCTGGCTTGCCTACCAGAAGAGGGCATCAGATCACATTACAAATGGTTGTGAGACAGCAAGTGGTTGCTGGGAACTGAACTCAGGACCTTTGGAAGAATAATCGGTGCCCTTAACCTCTGAGCCATCTCTCCAGCCCTGCGACTGTCTTTTAAAAAGTCTTTAAAAACCAAATCCAAAAAAGCATCCCAAAAGAGTCTAGGAGGCATAGTGGTTCCTTAAAATTATGAGACTCAGGAGGCTAAGGCAAGAATATTGTCACAAGTTTGAGGCCAGCCTAGGCTATATGGTGAGTCCTAGGGGTTAAGAGCGTTCATTGCTCTCACAAAGAATGATTCTCAGCAACCACATGGCAGCTCACAACCATCCATTAACTACAGTTCCATGAGTTCTGCCACTCTCTTCTAATTTCTGTGGCCTCCAGGCACACCTGCTACACATATATAAACACAGGTAAAGACTCACACACATGGCATAAATAAATCTCTATGTCTATTATCTATATCTATACATACATATGTATTTATTTATTTAATGGGGGAGGGGCTGTAGCTGTAACTGAGCAGTAAAGAATGTATCTTTGTTGGGGGTTGGAGAGATGGTTCAGTGGTTAAGAGTGCTACCTGCAGCTGGGCATGATGGAGCATGCCTTTAATCAAACCAAGTCTAAGACAGCCAAGGCTACACAGTGAAACTCTGTCTCGAAAAACAACAACAAAAAGAGATCCACCTGCCTCTGCCTCCTGAGTGCTGGGATTAAAGGCGTGCACCACCACCGCCCGGCTCTAGTTACTGCTTTTTGTATAAATGGCCTGCCTTAGAAACAGACTGATGTTGGGCTGGAGAGATGGCTCAGAGGTTAAGGTCCTGAGTTCAAGTCCCACAACCACATGGTGGGTCACAACTATCTCTAATGAGACCTGGTGCCCTCTTGTGGCCTGCAAAAGTTACATGCAGGCAGAGCACTCTATGTGTAATAACTTGCTTTGTTTTGTTTTTTCGAGACAGAGTTTCTCTGTGTTAGGCTTGGCTGTACTGGACTCTCTCTGTAGACCAGGCTGGCCTCGAACTCACAATAGTCCACCTACCTCTGCCTCCTGAGTGCTGGGATTAAAGCCATGTGCCACCACGCCCAGCTCATAATAACTCTTTAAAAAACAAAACAAAAAAGACTGGTGTCATAGTTTGGCTCTCAAATCCACTGTATCCGTTTGCCATGGTCAGTTCTGGGGTGTTGCCTTCAATAAAACTATATATATTTGACTGAGAGTGGTGTCTGAGTGGTTTATGTGGCAATTCTTGCACTACAACACAAATGACAGCTCAAAAGACCTATTCGTTGGAGTTAATTTTTTATGATTTTGGTGGTATAACCAGTAATCCTAGTTACTCAGGAGGATTCCTAGTTCAAAGTCAGTATGGGCTACATAGCAGAACTCTGTTTCAAAGGAAAACAAAACAAAGCATTAACTGCACTAACTAGAAACAGGTTATAAGCTGGGCTTGGTGGCACACATCTTCCCCTCCCCCTTTCCTCCCCCCCCCCCCCCCCTTTGGAGACAGGGTTTCTCTTTGTAACAGCCTGGCTGTCCTGGAACTCTTTGTAGACCAGGCTGACCTCGAACTCCCAGAGATCCTCCGACCTCTGTCTCTCAAATGCCCAGATTAAAGGATGGTGGTGCACACCTTTAATCCTGGCACTTAGGGGCAGAGGCAGGAGGATCTCTGGGAGTTCCAGGCCAGCCTGGTCTACAAAAAGAGTTCCAGGACAGGCAGGGCTATTACACAGAGAAACCCTGTTTCGAAAAACCAAAACCAAAGCAAAGCAAATAAATAAATAAAAATTAAAAAGGGGAGCTGGAGAGTTGGCTCAGTGGTTAAGAGCACTGTCTGTTCTTCCAAAGGTCCCGGGTTCAATTCCCAGCACCCACATGGCAGCTCACAACTGTCTGTAACTCCAAGATCTGATACCCTCACACCAATGCACGTCAATTAAAATTAAATAAAAATATTTAAAAAAATAAAAAAGGATAGGATGTGGTCCCAGACCATGGGGAAATTTAAGCCCTCAGTTGGTAAGTTCTAAATGCAACATCTCCCTTCTGTAGGGGCTCAGCAATAAAGAAATGAGAAGACAGATCCGGAATCCGTGTTTCCTTCATCTGAAAGAGGTTCATGCACTAAGACACGGGGTAAAAGTGAATTCTGTGGTTGCCTGCATTCAAAGCGAAGGCCGCATTAGATGAAGGAAGAATCTACCTGTGTTACTACTGGGCTTACATTAAGCCTCTCGGTTGTTGTAGCATAACGGATGACCGGGCACATTTCTCACACAGTGCTTCGGCAGAGGCATATCTCCCCACACCTCACACACTCGTGGCCCCTGCGAATCCCTTCCACAGACGCCGGCTGTCCACTGGCCTCAGGATTCATGACGGACGGCAGAGAAGGGCCGAGTACGAAAAAGACAGGGTTGGCTTCTGAACGAAAACATGTCTGAGAGGGCAGAGGGTAAAAAGAGGTCTGAGGAAGGAGGCAAAGACGTGTTGTGTTTTCCGGGAAAGATTTAGGGGAGAAGGCTAGAGGTTGGGTTTGCGGTCCCGAGACCCACCTCCCGCCCCTCCCCCAAGCCTTCTTCCTAGTGCAGAATTTAGAGCGAGCCACGTGCTTTGCTCAGCGGCCCCGGGGAGAGAGGATGCCAGCAAGGCGCAGAATCGGCCTGATTTGCACAGTAGGCCGCTGCGGTTTGCTAAGAGCAGATGCGGACACATCGCGATGCCCCTAGGTGGCGATGTCCTAAAGCTCTGAGCGGAGTCTTTGTGGAACTGGACTGAACTGTAGACACAGTACTCAGCCCTTTAGGTCATGGTTTCTGCACTGCTCGGCCACTTCCCTACTCCCTTGCCTACCAGAAGCAAATGGTCTTTCTCCCTCTCTGCTTTCCTTTCTTACAATCCCCATCTTTAAGTAATATTACCGCAGCCTCATAGGTCTGTAATCTATGATCCCAGATAAGCTCAAGAACCTTTACATCTAAAACATTAATAACTTCCAATATTTTGGAGGGATGTTTTACTCAGTTCCATAAGAAAATGTCTTTGGGCTGTTTCCCATCGTCTCAAAGAATTGCCTATACCCAGTTTCTTTTTTAAAAAGAGAAAAAGAAACGCTGGGCATGGTTGCTCACGCCTTTAGTCCCAGCACTTGGGAGGCAGAGGCAGGTAGATCGCTGTTAGTTCAAGGCCAGCCTGGTATACCACGCGAGTCCAAGACAGACAAGGGTACACAGAGAAACCCTGTCTAGAAAAACCAAAACCAAAACAAAATAAACCAAAAATAGAAAAAGAAATAAACCAACAAAAATATTTTAAAAAACCAAAGCAAACAAACAACAAAGATTTTTTAAAAGATTTATGTATTTATTGTATATGAGTGCTTTATCTGCGGAAGAGGGCATCAGATCACAGCCTGGTCTACAAAGCGAGTCTAAGACAGCCAATGCTAACACAGAAACACTGTCGTGAAGAAAAAAAAAAAAAAAAAAGCAGTAACTATGTAACAACCAGGTAACCAAGTGGGAAGCAAGGAGAGGGCAGCATTACACCATTCATCATTTTGACCCGCTA
This sequence comes from Acomys russatus, assembly GCF_903995435.1. Classification (NCBI taxonomy): domain Eukaryota; kingdom Metazoa; phylum Chordata; class Mammalia; order Rodentia; family Muridae; genus Acomys; species Acomys russatus. The sequence goes on from NC_067165.1 coordinate 21,236,611, forward strand.
AACACAAGACAAATCGATTTTGTTCCAAATACATTGTATCCAGGTAACTACTCAAAGCATTTTAAGCAGTTTGGTTAGGACATAGGCCTGAGGACTTTTCCGTTTTCCATGGTTCCTGGAGAAAGGAACGTAGCAAGGTATTGTGGGTCTGCTTAAATAAAGCACCCATTATTAATTCAAGCAAAATGTTTAACAAACATTGAATTGTAGGTAAAAGGCTGTTCAAGCTCCCAGGCAGGTAAAGCCAGAGAACATGAACCTAATTTCACCTTAAGATCGATATGGAGAATTAGAAACAAAAATGGCTTCTGTCATGTTAAAGACCGAAAGCAGGTGTTAACAGAAAGGCTACAGTTTTAAGCAGGTGACAACGATTTGTATGCACTTTTGTGAGCACAAGCAATTAAGAAATCTATAATATAAAAGGGCAGAGGCAGGCTGATCTCTGTGAGTTGGAGGCCAGCCTGGTCTACAAAGAGAGTTCCAGGACAGCCAGAGCTATTACCCAGATAAACCCTGTCTCCAAAAACAAAACAAAACAAACCCTAAACTAAATTGAAAACTAACAGCATATAAACAATTATTTCATTATTTTCACCAGTTACGCTCTGTTATACCTAAGTCAGATAAGCTATAGCCGATTGTTATTTTCAGCTCCAAGGGTTGAATTTGGAACCTCACCCCCTACTAGGCACAATCTGTACCATGGAGTGTCACCTTCTGTCCCACGGGTGAGGATAAAATGGTGATCTACATACACCGTGTATGAAGAAAAAGCCCAACTGAATACAGTTTGTTCTGTTAGGCTGAATAATTCAGCATTTCAAAGCCTGGATACACAGCTGGTCATCATGGCACACACAGCTATGATCCCAGTATTTATGAGGTAGAGGCAGGAGGGTCAGGAATTCAAGACCAACCTCAATTCCATAGTGAGTTCAAGGCCGGTCTGATGAGATCCTGTTTCAAAAACAAAACGAAACAAAACAACCAGGTAAGTAGCAAAGCCTAATGATGCGCCACTGTGATTCTAGCTCTCACAAGGCAGGATACCTGGGAGTTTGAAGCCAGCCAGAAAGACCTTGTCTAAATAAATAAATACATAGTAATAACAACAACAACAACAACAATGGCTAGCTGAGCTTGGTGGCTTACTTCTATAAACCTAGCACCTAGCACTTGGGAGGCTGAGGCAGGAGGATTGCTTCAGGTTTAAGGTCACATTGGATATAGACTGAGCTCCAGAATAGTTTGGGCTACACATTGAGATGAGACCTTGCTTAAAAATAAGAGCAAGCGAGGGGGATAGCTCAGTTGGTAAAGGGTTTGCCTTGAAAGCATGACAATTTTGGTTCAATCCTGAAAGTCAAAGAGCACAAGTAGGGCTAGAGAGATGACTCAGAGGTTAAGAGCACTGGCTGCTCTTCCAAAGGTCCTGAGTTTAATTTCCAGCGACCACATGGTGGCTCATGACCATCTATAATGAGATCTGGTGCCCTCTTCTGGTGTGTAGGCACACATGCAGGCAGAATACTGTATAAATAATGAATAAATAAATCTTTTTTGCCGGGCGTGGTGGCGCAAGCCTTTAATCCCAGCACTCAGGAGGCAGAGGCAGGCGGATTGCTGTGAGTTCGAGGCCAGCCTGGTCTACAAAGCGAGTCCAGGACAGCCAAAGCTAACACAGAGAGACCCTGTCTTGAAAAACCAAAAAAAAAAAAAAAAAAAAAAAAAAAAAAAAAAAAAAAAATCTTTTTTTCTTTTTTTTGGTTTTTTGAGACAGGGTTTCTCTGTGTGGCCTTGGCTGTCCTAGACTCACTTTGTAGACCAGGCTGGCTAAATAAATAAATCTTGGGAAAAAAAAAAAAAGAGCCCAAGTAAAAAGGTGGATGTGGTGATGTATGCTTGTAATCTCAGCATTGGGGGTGATGCGGGGCATGGAGCCAGAAAGCTCCCTAGGGCCCACTGGGCAGCCATCCTAGCCTAACTTGCCAGTCCCAGGTACTAGTGAGATATTTTTGTCTCAAAAACACAAGGTGAGGCCTGGAGAGATTGCACAGTAGTTAAGAGCACTTGCTGCTCCTGTAGACCACCTGAGTTCGAGTCTTAGTACTCACCTGTCAGTTTACAACTGCTGAAAATATAGTTCCAGAGAAATCAGCACCCTCTTCTGGCCTCTCCAGGTACCACAGGTGACTAGACATACATTTATATATAGAAAATAAAAGAAATCTTTAGATTTTATTTGTTTGTTTTTTTGTTTTACAAGACAGAGTTTCTGTCCTGGAACTCATTCTGTAGACCAGGCTGGCCTTGAACTCACAGCGATCTGCCTGCCTCTACCTCTGCCTTTGCTGGCATTAAAGGTGTGTCCCACCATGCCCAGCTGGTGCCCTCTTCTGGCGGGCAAGCATACATGCAGGCAGAGCACAGTGTATACGATAAATAAATACATCTTTAAAAAAATAATAATGCAGCCAGGCATGGTGGCACACACCTTTAATCCCAGCACTCGGGAGGCAGAGGCTTTGTAGGTCAGGCTGGCCTCGAACTCACAGCGATCCACCTGCCTCTGCCTCCTGAGTACTGGGACCCATAAGTGCTTTTAAGAAGAAAGTAACTACAGAAAAGCCTAGGAATATAGTTAGGTCACTCTGGGGATTAGAAGTTTTGGAACTCAGGCTACTCAACCAGATCACTCCAAGCTAATGTCAAGGAAAAGCTTTCCTTCCCCTCCCAACACCCCAAAGGTCTCTCTGGATATAAAAAGAAATACATTGCAAACAACATGTTGTCCCCAAGTTATAGAAAGTGGTGAGACAAAGCTGTTAACCCACCGCTTCTATTATTTAGAGAGGCCATCTAGACACTGGTTAGATCTGCTGGGAAATTTGACCCAAGCGGTGAAATCAAAGCCTTCAGAAAGGTTACTTGCTTGGAGTCTCAGTAACAACGGAGTATGCGCAGCTCCCAGTTTGCCAAGGTGAGAGAGGAAGTGACGCAGCCACTGAGACACCTAGTGGTGAGGAGCTTCACTGCACCATTAGTTCGCCAGTTGGGCCCCAGAAGGATTCAGAATGGTACCTTCCTCCCTTTGCTCCTGTTCTGTCCCCACGCCAGCTCTCTGTTAGATCAATGAAACTCCAGCAACACATACCAATACATCCAAAAATAAAAGAATGGCCCGAGGAAGGTTGAGAGAACTACAAAGTTAAATTAGCATTTGCTGACCACTGTTGTGGTTTCTCCAGCCCTCAGGGTGCAGTTGAAGATGCAAATTTAGTTAATTGAATTCATATTCCTTGGGAAGCAAAACTGTGCTTCGTCAATCCTATTACCTCCATCCCCGCCCTTCTAGGCCTCATAAAAACTCAACCCAGAGGATAATTATAACTTTCATGTGTTATAATTACGGTGTTTGAGTGGTAAGATACCTGCATTCAGAAAGTTACAAGATGAGTATTGTTTTACGTGCCACTCAAGCACCATAATTCACTACATATTTCAAAACTGCATTATTTATTTATTTATGGCTGGCTCAGCCGTTAAAGGCTAGGTTCACAACCAAAAATATTTATTTATTTATTTTGTTTTCTGAGAGTTTCTCTGTGTAATAGACCTGACTGTCCTGGAACTTGCTCTGTGAATCAGGCTGGCCTCAAACTCACAGAGATGCTCCTACCTTTGCCTCCCGAGCACTCAGATCAAAGGTATGCACCACCACCAGATTATGTTTAATATCTGAAATTAATCATTAATATTTGGGGACATCTTTCAATTATTCTAGTACATACTGAGGATATTACCACTGGGCTCTGTGCTTTGGTGGTTTAAAGAGAAGTATGGTTGGGTGGTGGTGGTGCACGCTTTAATCCCAGCACTTGGGAGGCAGAGGTAGGCAGATTGCTAGGAGTTCGAGGCCAGCCTGGTCTACAAAGCGAGTCCAGGACAGTCAAGGCTACACAGAGAGACCCTGTCTTGAAAAAACAAAAAACAAAAAAAAAAAAAATAAAAGAGAAGTGTGGAGTGGGCACAGTTGGGTCATACCTATAATTCTAGCTCTCAAGAGGGCCTGCCAAAGGTTAAAGGCAGCCTGGTTTGCAGAGAGCCCTGTCACAAAAATACAAAGCAATTGGGCCAGAGAAATAGCTGAGAGTTGGGGTGCCTGCCATCCAGCCTGACCACCTGAGGTCAGTTTCTCTAGAACCCCTGTGGCAGAAGAAGAGAACTGACTCCCACAGTTGCCCCCTGACCTCCATAAAGCATCACACACACACACACACACACACACACACACACACACACAGAAAAGAAAAAAGAAAGAAGCTTAGACACTGACCTCATAGTAAAAAATATAGTATTGATTTTAAATCAGTTTTTTTTTTTTTTTTGACATAGTTTCTCTGTGTAGCCTTGGCTGTCCTAGGCTCGCTTTGTAGACCAGGCTGGCTTCGAACTCACCGCAATCCACCTGCCTCTACCTCCCGAGTGCTGGGATTAAAGGCGTGCTCCACCAAGCCCCGCTGCTTCTAAATTGTTAATGTGAGTGATTACTGTAAGAACTAAATGAGTAAGTCATATGCCCATAATCCCAGCACTTGGAAGACAAAGGCAAGAGGCTGGTGGCTATGACACACTGTGCCCACTCTTCCTTTGGTGCTGTGTGTTTGTGTACAACACTTGGAACATCTGGAGGAGTGGACCATATCAGGAAGAGTAGGAAGAAGGAAAGGCTTGAATGTCTCGAGGGGAAGAAGTCATCTGACTTCGTGCAGGGCAGACCTGGCCAGTACACACCCATGAACTGTTTGGGTGTCTTCATGGTCTTTTTTTTTTTTGGTTTTTCGAGACAGGGTTTCTCTGTGTAGCCTTGGTCATCCTGGACTCACTTTGTAGACCAGGCTGGCCTCGAACTCACAGCGATCCGCCTGCCTCTGCCTCCCGAGTGCTGGGATTAAAGGCATGTGCCACCACGCCCGGCTGTCTTCATGGTCTTTGAGGCAGTCCACAATCATGCTGTTGTGGCAGCTTTCCTTGTAGGCTGGTGGTCCTACTCTCTGATGCTGGGCTGGGCTTTCTGGAACACAGGCCTAGACAAGGTCTCTAAGATGTCACCGCCCCCACTGCTTTTCCAGGACATATTAGCAGAAATGCAGTTATATCCAATAGCCGATAATAATGTTGAGTGAATCTGGGTGTAGTCTGCTTTCCAATTGCTTTGTCTCTCATTTTTCAGGGTTACCCAGCCTTGCTGAGACCTACGTGGCAGGCATAATAGTTCTGACTTGGTAGAATAAAGATTTTTGTTTTTGAGACAGGATCTCAAAGATATAGCCTAGGCTGCTCTTGAGTATATCATCTACATAAGAATCACCTTAAACTTTAAATCTTTCTGCAGCCACTTCCAAGTGCTGGGAACCCATGCTAGTGCTTTTTGTTTATTTGTTTTATTTCTGATTTCTTTCTTTGTTTTTTGTTTCTTTGTTTTTTGAGACAGGGTCTCTCTGTGTTAGCCTTGGCTGTCCTGGACTCACTTTGTAGACCATTCTGGCCTCGAATTCACTGCAGTCTGCCTGCCTCTGCCTCCCGAGTGCTGAGACTAAAGGTGTGCACCACCATGCCCGGCTTCTTTCTTTAAACATTTATTTTATGTATAAGTGTTCTATCTGCATGTACACGTGTACACCAGAAGAGGGCATCAGATCCCAGTATAGATAGTTGTGAGCCACCATGTGGTTGCTGGGAATTGAACTCAGGATCATCGGAAGAGCAGACAGTGCTCTTAACCACTGAGCCATCTCTCCAGGCCTTTTTCTGTCCCCTCCCAATGCCCCCAACCCCCATGAGACAGGGTTTCTCTTATAGTCCTGGCTGGCCTCGAACTCACAGACATCTGCCTGCTTCTGCCTCTCAAGTGCTGGGATTACAGGTGTGAGCCACCATGCCCTGCTTTAAAAAAAAAAAAAAAAAAAAGATTTTCTTTATTTTATCTATGAGTGCTTTATCTGCATATGCACTTGTCTGCCAGAAAAAGATATTAGATTCTAGTATAGAGGGGACTGTGAGCCACCATGTGGTCGCTGGGAATTGAACTTAGGAGCTCTGCAAAGGCAGACAGTGCTCTTAACCGCTGAGCCATCTCTCCAGTCCTGACAATGTCTTCTTAAATGTATTACAAGGCTGGGCTTGGTGGCACATGCCTTTAATCCCAGCAACTGGGAGGCAGAGGCAGGGTGGGGGCGTGGAGGTAGTGGGGTGGGGTGGGTTGCAGTGGTGGTGTTGCTGTGAGTTCAAGGCCAGCTCGGGCTACAAAGAGAATTTCAAGATAGCCAGAGCTATCAAAAAACAAAACAAAACCAACCAAACAAAAAAAGATTACTGATTAGACTTTCGTAACTAAACATCCTTTGTCTTCTAAGATATAACACTTGGGTGACTTTAGAGTTCCTGTGTTTATGTTTGTTTTGAGACAGGGTTTCTCTTTGTATCCCGGCTGTCCTGGCTAGTTGTCTCATTTTGTTTTGTGTTCGTGCATGTAAAAAGTAAAACAACAAAACAAAGTAGTATTTAACGTGACAACTTCAGGATCTTTGAAAGAAAGGGGCCTTTTTTGAATCATTGTATTAGGTTAGTGTGTAGTAGTAGAAAACAAAAAATTGTTTGTAGTCAATCATAATATCTAAATAGAGGAAGCGAATTCTTTTTGTTTTGTTCGTTTTGCTTTTCGAGACAGGGTTTCTCTATGTTATCTTGGCCATCCTGGACTCACTTTGCAGACCAGGCTGGCCTGGAACTCACAGCGATCCCCCTGCCTCTGCCTCCCGAGTGCTGGGATTAAAGGCGGTGCACCACCACGCCCAGCTTGCAAATTCTTAATCTAAGAATTCAAAGCCAGGTGTGGTAGCGCTCACAGCTTTAATCCCAGCACTACGGAGGCAGAGGCAGGTGGATCTCTGTGAGAGGCCAGCCTGGTCTACAGAGTAAGCTCCTGCACAGCAAGGGTTATCTTTAGAGACCGTGTCTCAAGAATAAAGAAGAGAGATAATAGCTGGGTGGGGCACTAAAGGATATAGCTAGTGGTTATCAAGGAAGCTAAAGGGGCGGCCATGTGCCTCAGTGGTAGAGCAGTTGCCTACCTCGGCTTCCAAGGTATGAGGAAGACTGGGGGGTTTTTGAAATGACATTTGTTTTGTGGGAACGTGCATACATGGACATGGCAATTTGGCTTGCAGGAGTTGGTTCTCTCCTTTCACCATGTAAGTCTGAGTGACGGAACTTAAAATCATCAAGCTTGGTAGAAGGAACCTGTATCTGATGAACCAACCATCTTGCTGGCACCACACTGATGGGTTTGGGGAATTTGAAGGAAAGGGGATGCTGCCAATTGGTTGTTTGTTGTTGTTGTTTGTTTGTTTGTTTTTTTTTTTTGAGGCAGGGTTTCTCTGTGTAGCCTTGGCTGTCCTGGACTCACTATATAGATCAGGCTGGCCTCAAACTCACAGCAATCTGCCTGCCTCTGCCTCCCAAGTGCTGGGACTAAAGGTGTGCGCAATTATGCCTGGCTGCCAATTGGTTGTTTACACACATACTTATTGATAGCCAGATATTGTTAAAAAAACAAACAGAAACAAAACATTTGTTTTTTAAAAGATTTATTTATTTTATGTATATGAATGCTCTGTTTTTCATGCACACCAGAAGAGGGATTCAGATTCTATTGCATATGTTTGTGAGCTACCATGTGGTTGCTGGGAATTGAACTCAGGACCTCTGGAAGAGCAGTCAGTACTCTCAACTGAGCTATTTCTCCAGCTCCCAGAATATTAGTTTTTGTTTTTTGTGGGCTGAGGGTTCAATCGTGGGTCTCAAGCAGGCTAGGCAAGCACTAGCCTACTGAGTTATGTCCTCAACCCTGCACAAAACTTTCTTTCAACAATGTCTCACTATGTAGCTCTTGCTGGCCTGGAACTCATTGTAGACCACGCTGGGTTTGGAGCACCTCCTTTTTTTTTTTTTTTTTAAAGATTCATTTATTATGTATACAATACTCTGCCTGCATTATGCATGCAGGCCAGAAGAGGGCATCAGATCACATTATAGATGGTTGTGAGCCACCATGTGGTTGCTGGGAATTGAACTCAGGACCTCTCGAAGAACAGTCAGTGCTCTTAACCTCTGAGCCATCTCTCCAGCCTGAGAAAGTCTGTCTTGAAAAACCAAAAATAGCTTTCTTTTGGTAATGACCTCCCTATGAGAACATGCCTCTTGCAAAGGACTTCCTTCATCCCTCTTCAGAAGAGGAGAAGAGGAAACAAAGGGAAAAGCGCCTGGTGCAAAGCCCCAGCGCCTACTTTATGGATGTGATATGCCCAGGATGCTGAAAAATCACCATGGTCAGGCGCCCGGCGTGGTGGCATATGCCTTTAATCCCAGTACTCGGAAGGCATAGGCAGGCGGATTGCTGTGAGTTCCAGGCCAGCCTGGTCTACAAAGCGTGCTGAGGACAGTCAAGGCTAAACAGAGAAACCCTGCCTTAAACAAACAAACAAACAAACAAACAAACAAAAGCTGACAGAAGCCTGGTCTACAATGGGAGTACAGGACAGCCAGAGCTTGTTACACAGAAAAACCCTTATGTTTCCCTCCTGAAAAAACAACAAACACCCATAAATTGTATCTGTAACTTGTTACTTATTGTATACATACATGCAGTCACATCTGCTTCTTCTTACTCTGACAAACTGAGCCTTCTGCAGGTCAGGCAAGCCTTAATACCAAAGGCTATGTAGCTAAGCGCGCTAACCAACGGCCGTTTTCGTACTGGACAGATGTATTCCCTGAAGCCTGACAGCACATAGTATGGTATTACAACAGACTTTTGTTATAGGCTATTTTTGCTTTTTCCTTTTTCTTAAATTTTTATTTAGTTATTTAGGTTTTCCAAAACAGGGTTTCTCTGTGTAGCCCTGGCTGTCCTGAATTCACTTTGTAGACCAGGCTGGCCTCAAACTCACAGTGATCTGTCTGCCTCTGCCTCTTGAGTGCTGAGATTAACGGCATATGCCACCACGCCTGGCTGTTTATTTTTGAAACAGGGTTTCTCTATGTAGCCCTGAGTGTGTCCTGGAACTCACCAGGCTGGCCTTGAACCTGGAGTCCACCAGATTTTTGCCTCCTCAGTGCTGGGATAGTGTGTGCCACCACCGCCCGGCCTTAATTTTTTTTGGGGGGGGGCGGGGGTGAGAACATTTCATGTAGCCCAAGCTCACTTCGAACTCAATGTAATTGATAATGTAGGGATAAACTTGCACTCCTGACTAGTCTGCTTCCAGCTCCCAAGAAATAAGCTCACATGTGTTTGCCACACTGCTGGCTTCCGATGGGGTCTTAATAAAAACTAAATCGTTGTGCTTAAACTCTGAGATTTTTTTTTCCCCTAACTACACTGGCCTGGCACCAAGAAGTGTTAGATAGTAGACGCTCAGTTTATAACTTTGAACAAGTGAACTTGTTTTTTTTTTTGGGGGGGGGGACAAGAATAGCGGATTGCCACTAGAGGAAGACAAGAAAGAAAAGAGGCTTTCCCTGCTATCAGGGAGCTGATAGGGCCCTGGATATTTGATTTCACCGGAAAGTTGCAGGGCATGCCCATTCAAAATCCTCCCAACAAATAACAACGGCGTATAGACAATTCTTTACCCGTTCATAGGTCAAATGGAAACTTCAGCCCTCCCTACCTCCCGCCTCTCACTAGGGAGCCAATAGGAAATATTTAGGTTTCATCATCAAATACTGTACTTGCTATTGGCTGCTCGAGCTGCCAATCTAGGGAAGGAGGGCCTGGCAGAACTGGCCTATTTAAGAAGAAGACAAAGGCGGCACGCAGCTTGTGCCGTCCGCCATTTTGTGCGAAGCAAAGTGGCATCCACGTTCCCCGAGCGTCTTCTTCGCTTCTGCCTCGACCGCCCCTTGACCATAGACATGTCTCGGGATCGGTTCCGGAGTCGCGGCGGTGGCGGTGGCGGCTTCCACCGGCGTGGAGGAGGCGGTGGCCGAGGCGGCCTCCATGACTTCCGCTCTCCGCCGCCTGGCATGGGCCTCAACCAGAATCGCGGGCCCATGGGCCCGGGCCCTGGCGGCCCGAAGCCACCGCTCCCGCCTCCTCCGCCGCACCAGCAGCAGCAGCAGCCTCCGCCGCCGCAGCAGCAGCCCCCGCCGCAGCAGCAGCCTCCGCCGCACCAGCAGCCGCCGCCGCACCAGCCGTCCCATCAGCAACCCCCGCCTCCGCCGCAGGACTCGCCCAAGCCCGTCGTCCCTCAAGGCCCCGGCTCCACGCCGGGAGTGAGCAGCGCGCCGCCTCCGGCCACTTCGGCCCCGCCTGCCAATCCCCCGAGCACTGGCGCCCCGCCCGGCCCGGGTCCTACCCCGACCCCGCCGCCCGCAGTCCCCTCCACCGCCCCCGGACCGCCTCCGCCCTCGACGCCGAGCAGCGGGGTCTCGACAACCCCGCCACAGACCGCTGGCCCTCCGCCTCCTCCCGCCGGCGGCGCCGGTCCCGGTCCTAAACAAGGCCCGGGCCCTGGCGGTCCGAAAGGAGGCAAGATGCCTGGTGGGCCTAAGCCCGGTGGTGGCCCGGGCATGGGCGCTCCCGGTGGCCACCCGAAGCCACCGCACCGAGGTGGCGGGGAGCCCCGCGGGGGCCGCCAGCACCACCCGCCCTACCACCAGCAGCATCACCAGGGGCCCCCTCCCGGCGGGCCGGGAGCCCGCACGGAAGAAAAGATATCCGACTCGGAGGTGAGTAGTTGTTCCACGGGCGAGCTGCTGCGTCCGTTTTCCTAAGATGGCGGCGCTCCCCTACCCTCGGCGTCTTTTTTTTTTTTTTTCTTCCTCCACCCACCCCGCGGCAGCGCAGGCACCATTTTGTCGCTAGCCGGAAGCCGGCCTGCGCATGCTCGCGAAGGCGGGGCGGAGCGCTGTGGGTCTTGGAGTCCGCTTAGGGGTTGGCTTCCAGCGGGAGGGCTCGGCTCGTTGGGAGGACACCCTGTCCGCTGTTGCTGTGCACAGCTGTAGCCCAATGGCAGTCCCTTGGGACCCAAGTAGTGTAAATCAGAGGCCCTAGGTGCTGTAGGAGAAAACAGGCTAGCTTAGTGGCGTCCTCGTTTGGTCCATTTAGATAAATCTGTTGAAGTCAGGATGTTGTATTGATCGGCGTTTGTTAATGAAGGCGGATGTGTTTCACAGCATTTTATCTGATCTCTGATCTTCTTTCTAATATTAGAGTTAGAGATCTTGTTAGATGCCCAAATACGGTACAGCCTGGTTGTATTGGTATGGAAAGAAAAAAAGTCGTTACTAAAGGCATATGCATATTTGGGCCAACCACATCTTTTCCTTGCTTTGTCTGGTGTCTGATTTCCGGTTTTTACAATAGGGGTTTAAGGCCAATTTGTCTCTCTTGCGGAGGCCTGGAGAAAAAACTTATACACAGCGCTGTCGACTGTTTGTGGGGAATCTACCTGCTGATATCACAGAGGATGAATTCAAAAGACTGTTTGCTAAATACGGAGAACCTGGTGAAGTTTTTATCAACAAAGGCAAAGGATTCGGTTTTATTAAACTTGTGAGTGTATTTTTTTAATTTATTTTTATATACATAACAGTTTTGGGTTTTGTTTTTCCCCCTTCTGTAAAGATTTGAAGGTGTGGTTTTAAATGGGAAGAATTAATTGGCCTTGAAGTTTTTCATCCTTGATACGAATCAGCATAGTGTTTATTGGGGCAGATCTTCAGGCCGAGGGATGTCGGGATGTGGAGAGGAGTTGGTGAAGACGACAAAGCCTGAGTTGAGTTATAGGAACAGGACTGGGTGTGAGAAATTGAACATTAGCCAGTTCGGGAATTGTTTAAAAAATGTTTCTAATATTTCCAGGAATCTCGAGCATTGGCTGAAATCGCCAAAGCTGAACTTGATGATACCCCCATGAGAGGTAGACAGCTTCGGGTTCGCTTTGCCACACATGCTGCAGCCCTTTCTGTCCGGAATCTTTCACCCTATGTTTCCAATGAACTGCTGGAAGAGGCCTTTAGCCAGTTTGGTCCTATTGAAAGGGCTGTTGTAATTGTCGATGATCGCGGAAGATCTACTGGGAAAGGGATTGTTGAATTTGCTTCTAAGCCAGCAGCAAGAAAAGCATTTGAAAGATGCAGTGAAGGTGTTTTTCTCCTGACAACGTAAGTTGTCTTTTGTTTATACTAAGTTTTTTGTAATTTTGAGGGCTAGTTGCAGTAAAGTTAAGATGAGGAATCCTTTCTGTTACTAGGACACCTCGTCCAGTCATTGTGGAACCACTTGAACAGTTAGATGATGAAGACGGTCTTCCTGAAAAACTGGCCCAGAAGAATCCAATGTATCAAAAGTAAGGCTAAGCTTTTTGATGCTCTAAAAGAGAAGTTAGGAGCGGGGCAGTGGTGGCGCACGCCTTTAATCCCAGCACTTGGGGGACAGGCAGGCGGATCACTGTGAGTTCAAGGCTAGCCTGGTCTACAGTGAGTCCAGGACAGCCAAGGCTACACAGAGAAACCCTGTCTCAAAAAACAAAAAAATAAAAATAAAAGAGAAGTTAGCAATTTTCTAATTCTGCTTAGAACTTTTAAATATTTTAAGTTACCAGCCGGGCGTGGTGGCGCACGCCTTTAATCCCAGCACTCGGGAGGCAGAGGCAGGCGGATCGCTGTGAGTTCGAGGCCAGCCTGGTCTACAAAGTGAGTCCAGGATGGCCAAGGCTACACAGAGAAACCCTGTCTCGAAAAAACCAAAAAAAAAAAAAAAAAAAAAAAAAAAAAAAATATTTTAAGTTACCACATGCAGACCTGCAGGTCAGAAGAGTGCATCAGATTACATTATAGATGCTTGTGAGCCACCATGTGGTTGCTGGGAATTGAACTCTGGAAGAGCAGTGAGTGTCCTTAACTGCTGAACCATCTCTCTAGCCCTAAACTTAAGAATTTTTTTTAATGTATCTGGTTGGTCTGTTATGTATGCCAGGCTGATCAAAATTTGTGAAGACCTCCTGATAACTGTTTCCCAAGTGCTGGCATCATCGGTGTGAACCATCAAGTCAAAGTCTAATGTATTTGACAATGTTGCTTGAATATGCTTATACAAATCTGGCTCAGATGGAATTTTGTTTTGTTTAGTTAGGTTTCTTTTACCTCTTTCTTTCTTTGCTTTCTTTTTGAGAAGATGATTTTTCACACACCTTAGTCCCAGCACTCAGGGAGACAGAGGCAGACGGGTCTCTTTAGTTTTAGGCCAGCCTGGTTTACAAAGTCCTGGACAGCCTGGGTTTTTGTTACACTGAGAAACCCTGTCTTGAAAAACCGTGGTGGTGGTGGTGGTGGGAGAGAAGACAGGTTTCTCTGAAGCCCTGGATGTCCTGGGACTTGCTTTGTAAACCAGACTGGCCTCAGATCTGTCTCCCAGAGTGCTGGGACTAAAAAGCATGCACTAGCACCTTTGCCTTCAGTCAGAACTTGAAGCTGTTGGGTTAAGTACATTCACATGTGATTCAGATACGGGCTTAAGTTGCATGAGACCTGCTCCATATTGGTGGATAAGCCTGGATAAGGAATTTGGCCATAGGAAAGGGGTAAGGCAGTGTTTCTGACCTCTTCTCATTTTTATTCTCTATTTTTTATCAAAGCAAGGTTACTCTGCCTAGCCCTGGCTGTCCCAGGACCCTATAGACCAGGGTGGCCTGCTCCTGCCTGCCTGCCTGCCTCTCCTTCTCTTTGTTCCCTGGTTTAGATACAGGATCTCACTGTAGACTACTACATCACCATGCTTTCTTGGCTCCTTGCTTTATTTTTATATCATTGCTCCTTGATTTAATACAATTTATGTACATATGCATTTGTACAGGAGGAAAGTTCACAGCAGCCAGGGCTACACACTGAACCTTGTATCAAAAATGGGAGGGGTTGTTATAAAGAAGATGGTATTAGACTAAGCAAAGGGTCCAGGGGAGTGAGAGGGAGTTAAGAAATGTTGACAGAAATCTTTTAACCAATGTCAGCAAAGTGTGATTTAGTTTTTAATGTGTGTGGGTGTTTATTTGTCTGGTTTTTAAATTTTATTTATTTATTTATTTTATTTGGTTTTTTGAGACAGGGTCTATATCTGTGTAGCCTTGGCTGTCCTGGACTCACTTTGTAGACCAGGCTGGCCTCAAACTCACAGCGATCCTCCTGCCTCTGCCTCCCAGCTGTTGTGTGGGTGTTTAATGTGCATGTATATGTCTGTGCACTGTGTGCGCCTGGTTTTCAAGGAGGCAAGAAGAAGGCGTTATATCCTCCTCTTAAAAGTTGCCTTGTGGGTGCTGGGACACAAACCTGGGTGCTGAGCCATCTCTCCAGCTCCTTTCACTCTATATCATTCTTGATTTTGCTCTATTTTATGTCATTTCTGTTTCTTGTCTTTTTGTTGTTGCTTTCTTTTTTTTTTTTTTTTCCCTCAACAGGGTTTCTCTTGTGTTGTCTTGGCTGCCCTGGTCTTGCTTTGTGGACTAGGTGATCCACCTGCCTCTGTCTTCCAAGTCCCTGGATTAAAGGGATTAGCCACTATACTGGGTTTAAGATTTTTACTTTGGCTGGGTGGTGGTGGTGCATGCTTTAAAAAAAATTTTTTTTAATTAATTAATTACTTATTTTGGTTTTTCTTTTTTTTTTTTTTTTTTTTTTTTTTTTTTTTTTTTTTTTTTTAAAGATTTATTTATTATGTATACAGTGTTGTCTGCTTGTAGGCCAGAAGAAGGTATCAGGTTACGTTATAGATGGTTGTGACCCACCATGTGGTTGCTGGGAATTGAACTCAGGACCTTTGGAAGAGCAGGCGGCGCTCTTAACCACTGAGCCATCTCTCCAGCCCTTATTTTGGTTTTTCAAGACGAGGTTTCTCTGCAGCCTTGGTTGTCCTAGACTCACTTTTGTAGACCAGGCTGGCCTCGAACTCACAGCGATCCGTCGGCCTCCCAAGTGCTGGGATTAAAGGCATGCGCTTTTAATCCCAGCACTCTAAAAAAGCAATGACTGATTCTGCCCCCTTTCAGCGCTCAGTCTCACAGGAGCTGCTGGTTAACCATTATGAGGTTGCTTCTCTCCGTTACAGGGAGCAGTGGTCCAGTTCAGATGAAGGATGCCATCATAGAGAGCCTTGGATTCCTGGTGTTAGAGACACATCCAGCAGCTCTGACCTGCTTTCCAGGGCTACTACATCTTGGTTTCTTCCTTCCCTATAACAGCCAGAAAATGGGGAGGCAGAAGCAGGCAGATAGATCGCTGTGAGTTCTAGGCCAGCTTGGACTACAAAGCGAGTCCAGGACAGCCAAGGAAGGCTACACAGAGAAACCCTGTCTTGAAAAACAAAAACAAACAGAAAAAAGATTTTTGATTTTTTTTTTTTTTTTTTTTAGGAATTATGGTAAATACTACATTCTCAAAAGTGGCTTCTGTATACATTTTGTGTTGTCAGGGAGAGAGAAACACCACCTCGCTTTGCCCAGCATGGCACATTTGAATATGAATATTCTCAACGATGGAAGTCCTTGGATGAAATGGAAAAACAGCAAAGGGAACAAGTTGAAAAAAACATGAAGGATGCAAAAGACAAATTGGAAAGTGAAATGGAAGATGCCTATCATGAGCATCAAGCAAATCTTTTGCGTCAAGGTATAAAGGCCTCAGAATTTTACAAATAAGGATCAGTTGGCATTTTAGAGTGGCCAGAGCCTCATTAATTTCCAAATAATTTCCAATGTTTAGATCTGATGAGGCGCCAGGAAGAATTAAGGCGCATGGAGGAACTTCACAGTCAAGAAATGCAAAAACGTAAAGAAATGCAATTGAGGTATGGTGTCACGTCCAGCCTTCCCTTCTGTGTGCTCTAATGTGTTGTTTGGACTTGCAGACAAGATGCACCAAGCTCAAATTTGTATTAGAAAAGCTTATTCTCTTTGTCAGAATCCTGCTATGGCTAGAGTTCTAGACTATGGACTACACTTTCTAAAATGCACAGACAAACCACTACTAGCCCTTTTCAAGTGCGTTTTTTTTTCTGAAGCAGGTGGTGCGGTGTGGCACTAGCTGGGGATGGTTTCCTTCTGCCTCCTGAAGTGTACTTACGGTTCAAAGGCAGCAGTCGCCACACTTGGCTTCTTAGGTATAAATTTTAAAGGTAGGGATGACATTTGGTTTATGTGCCTGAAAAATATTTGTAGGCAAGAGGAGGAACGACGTAGAAGAGAGGAAGAGATGATGCTTCGCCAGCGTGAGATGGAAGAACAAATGAGACGCCAACGAGAAGAAAGTTACAGCAGGATGGGCTACATGGACCCAGTGAGTTTTGTGGTTTAACTGTCGTTGTCTGAGTGCTCTCTAGGTACTGACTAGCAGGGCATAAAATTACACCTTGTAAAGGCAGCTATTTTTCTCCTGTGTGCAGACTGCTGGTTACCATAACCAGATCACACTGGATTAAATTTTATGGAGGTTTTTGTTTATTTGCTTGCTTGATTTTAATAGTCTAACCAGTTTTCAGAACACTGAATACCACAACCAAGTAGAAAATCATGCATTTGGAGCTTTAAATTGTTCTTGTGGTTTTTGAGGCAAAATTTTTGCTAAGTAGCTCTGGCTGGCCTGGGATTCTCTGTTGGTTTCAAACAGAGATCAACCTGACTACTTCCCAAGTGCTACAGTTAGAAGTGTGTTCCACGAATCCTGGATAAAGTTTTTTGTGTTGAAAATTTTCTTTCTACTTGTAGGTTTCACATACAAGTAAGATTTTCTTTGTGCTTTTCCCCCCAGAGAGAGAGAGACATGAGAATGGGTGGTGGCGGAACGATGAACATGGGAGGTGAGTCAGAGCCTCCCACTAAAGGGGTCAGCACACAGCAGGGCGCTCTGCAGGTTGTGACCGCTCTCTTTGTTTCCTAGATCCCTATGGGTCAGGAGGCCAGAAATTTCCACCTCTAGGTGGTGGTGGTGGCATAGGTTATGAAGCTAACCCTGGAGTTCCACCAGCAACCATGAGTGGTTCCATGATGGGAAGCGACATGGTAATGTACCCTGTGGGGCATAGTACAAAGGAAATTCTAAACTTCACAACTGGAGTGTATATTTTTCCTCTCTCTTTCTCTCTTTTTTTCAAGTAGCCAACTGGACTTTTAGTTCCCCCATCGTGCAAATACATATAATACCGAGGACTACTTTGGCAATGTAGAGCTATGTGTGGTAACCTACCAGATAATGGTTGCCAACAAGGAGTCAATGCTGTCTACATGTGGAGTTTGGCATTAAGTAGATAGGAATTTTCCATGTTATTATTGTCTTGTGCACTTTTGAACCTCCAGTGCATGGCAAATCCAAATTTTAGAAGTTAGATAATTTTACATGGTTTTCTGCATTCAAGTGAGAAATGGCACAGTGCCATTCTTTGAGCTGGTATTTGCCATAAATAGGAATCAGACTTGAGGTTTGTAGTCTTAGCATGTCAGAGTGACAGGTAGGACTTTGTGGTTTCTATTTCGAGCTCAAGAATAGGGGAACTGCTAGTGTTTTGACTCGTCGTTTCCCACCCGTTGGGTCTCTCTGTAGGTACATCTAAAAAAGCTGATGTTTCTACTTTGCTACGGGGTAGCAAAAATCAATAATTTAAGCATACTGATGGTGTGCATTTGTTCTGAATCCCTTGATGGAATCCTGTTTATTTCTATGGAGATAGCCAGTCAGGTGTTTTCAAATAGTGAATTTTGTTATGAGTGGTTGCAGTAGGGTAGGACTTTCTGATCCTTAGGATCTGCATTTTGGTGGGAATAGGTTTTCGTAGCTAAATTGCATCTAAACAATTTACCTGCAGGCTTTTGTCTCAAAAGAGCTGCATTTTATTTATTTCTAAGCTCAGGATTTATTGTATAAATAGAAATTGAAGGCTTTAGTGTGAGACATTTAAAATCTGCCTAAGGCTTCTCGAGAATTAGTTGTTAGCATTATTAGTGCTTGGATGTAGTGCTGTTAAGTTTCTTCAAATTGAACTTAAAAATTAACTCTTTGGACCTAAGTACTTTCCAAAAGGCACAAAGTGTATATATCAAATTTGTTAACTAGTTTAACATATGTTTAGTTTAGGTTCTATGGCTAGACCTAGGTTTATACATTTAAGACCTCCTGGGTTCTTAGATATTGTAATATAACTCAGAGGCCTCCAAAATTTTCTTTTTGCTCTTTCATAGAACCCATAGACCTGAAGATTTTAAGAAGGAACAATTGATGAAAGTAGTCTGTTAAGTAGTTCTACAGTGTTTTGTTTTTTGTTTAAAGTTGAGATTGTAGGAGTAGTTAAAGCCTGGTGCCATCTTTATTTTTATTTATATACTTTGAGTAATTACCATTTTGAGAAGAATTTTAAATGGAATGCCTGTAGAGTTTGGCTGTTAGGATGTATGGGTTTCATTTTACTTTGTGTTTTAAAGTCAAAGTACCTAAAAGTAGATGACTTGGTTAAGTCACTCACTGCTTTATCGCAGTCATTTTAGCTTGGTGATAGGCTGATTTGGGAGATAGCTGAAACATGGAATCCTAACAAAGTGACTCAGTGCACTTTCCAAAACTAGGAACAAGCTGGACTTTGAAATAGGTGGGCTGTATGTTGTGTATGTAACAATGCAGAAAACATACTGTGCATGTAAGTGTCTCTGGTTAGAGTGATGGCTCTGAAGTGTGGTGTGCCTGTGAGACGACAAAACCAGTTCTCGATCAAGTTACTGTGCCGGTTAAGTAAAAATTCTTAGGTTTTTGTGCTTTTTCTTTTTTGTAGTCTGGTAGCATTTTATTAAGCTTCATTCCAACCTTTTAAGATTTCTGCAACTTTGCAGATATGTCTTAAGATCTTGAAAAGCACAAGGTTTCTTAAGCAGCACATGCCACTAACTGGTGAGTAGGCCTTTGTCCCTTCGTTGAGTGAGTTGCCTTTGTCTGATTGGGCTTGTTAGGCTTGGAGATCACATCTGTTCATACCTGGACAAGTTTTTTTCAGTGGATTAATCTGATGTGAATTGCTTAGAACTCATTTTGGAATGGGTTTTCACATCTGCACTAATTCTTAAATTTTTTAGCACTACAGGGAAGATCTATTCTTTGAAACAGGTGTATGAGAATGGCTCAAGTGGGAACATACCACAAGGCATGTATTACCGTAAACTAATTTTCAAATTACCCTTTTTTCCTTTCTATGTTCCCGGTACCTGTGGATCGACTCATTGGTGATTGTATCGACGAACGTTGACTACGGAACCTTCTAAAATATTTACTTAACACACATGGACATCAACTACATTTAATGAACTGTTAATTACTGTTGCAATAGCGTACTGAGCGCTTTGGGCAGGGAGGTGCGGGGCCTGTGGGTGGACAGGGTCCTAGAGGAATGGGGCCTGGAACTCCAGCAGGATATGGTAGAGGGAGAGAAGAGTATGAAGGGCCAAATAAAAAACCCCGATTTTAGATATTTAGGCTTTCATTCCAGTTTGGTTTTGTCTTTTCTTGTTTAGATACCACTTTTAAATTCTTGCATTTTAGTAAGAAAGCTACCTTTTTATGGATGTTAGCAGTTTATTGACCTGATATTTGTAAATGGTCTGTTTGGGCAGGTAAAATTATGTAACGCAGTGTTTGAAACAGGAGAAAATTTCTTTTTATTTACTTTTTTTTTTTAACTGTATAATGTTTCTCAAGTTAATGGCAGTGTACCTTGTGCCACTGAATTTCCAAAGTGTACCATTTTTTTTACTGTGCTTCAAATAAATAGAAAAATAGTTATTCTGATCTTGAACTTTGCCATTCATGCTTCTATGCACATTAGGCTAGGCATTTTCCTTGGGAAGCATGAACTTGTGCAGGCCTTTGAGTGGCATATGCCACATCTGGGAAATGTATCTGGAGGCTGAGTATTGCATTCTGCAAATGGTGCCCCCCCCACCCTGTGTTTTAAAAAGAAATGCATATTGAAGTAGTTAGGATTTGTTTGGCATTATAGGGAACAGGCTGGTGCTAAGCATTTTTAAATGGTTATGCTAGAAAAGTTGAACTGTAAGTCTTAATTCAGGAACATGTATTAAGATAATGGAATGGGCGTAAACTACTGTTAGTGCAAGAACAGGGGGTTTGGTTAAACAGATCCCTTATGGCCCTGTCTAACTATGATCCTTTCCTCAAGCTTTTAAACATGGAAAGATCATCTTGTTGCATTTCTCCTATTGTTTTGTTTTAAACAAATCCCAAGCCCTATAAATGGCTTGTACTGAACTTTTGCATTTGAATTAAAGATTGTTAAACATGAAGCCTTTTCATGTATTACTTCAAGTGATTTAAAAGATGGGATTTAGTCTGAAGTTTTAAGCTGCAGAGTTAAGGGTTAGCTAACTATAAGGTAGGTTTAGCCTTATGTACTCTAACATACACCTCCTTCTGCTGCTTCTATTGAGCAAATCTGTAGTCCGAAAAAATCTATTGGTTCTCTTCAAGAGCTCGTGGTGACTGTTCCCATGTAGGACTGCCATATAGCCATTCTCACTATGGAGTTGACCTGTTTTATATCATTCTCTTTAACATAGTACTAAGCCTGGAGAGAGAGTGGCTTCAGTTACAGAAGTACAAATACGCTTTCCTCCCACTGTAAGCTTGGGGGTGTTCTGATGATGTCAGTTGATTGTCAACTTCATTGAATTTCCTTTCATTAGAACAAGAGACTTTCTGACTTGATAATAAAGTAGACTGTTTACTGTTGTCTGTGAGTATAATGGGAGCTTGATTTTTCTTCCCAGTGTAAATATGTTAGAGGAAAAACTTCTAACAGTACGTAATTAAATAGCTTGGCGCTGTTCTTAGTTACATTTCCATTCCAGTCTACATTTTAGAACTTTTCACTATGGAATGTCTTCATCCTTTTCACCTCTATCCTTGGTGCTGATTGGCAAAAGAAATTCTAAATCACTTGCTGAGGTTGAGTATTGTGCTTGAGTACAAAAGGAGACCTATTGTGGAAACAATTGAGTACTTCATGCATAGGAGAGGTGTAATTTAAAAAGTAAAACACTAGTGGATTATAAAAAGCATGTCATTAAATGGCTGTTTGACTGACAGGTATATGGTGTATTAAGGGGAAAGTCTCCTTAGACAATACATTCATTTTTATTCACCAGCACACTTGGAAATAGGTAGTTCTGTCATAATTATGGTGATCAGAAAGTTTTTGGCCCAAGTGAAGTTAATAATTGGTGATACATAAAAGTTTCTGTATGGAAACAAAGGCCTGGATTTGAAAGGAGCTTATTTGGTTGAATTGTATAGTAGGGACCATAATAATGAGAAGATTGAGGGGTGTTCATGGGACACCCATGGAGGGTGAATTTGAATGTGTATATGGGTGGGGGTTGGAAGGGAAGTGGGAAAATCTGCCTATAAAATTAATGTTTGAGTTTATTTTTCAGATTACATGCCTTTCTTTATAAGGGATGCTGGCACAGACCCCTAAATTAAGCATTTGGTAGTAGTATGCCTTTGAAGAATGGTGAGGGTACTTAGAGGCTCATTTCCTCAGACTGTGGCTTTTGATAGCCTTAGTGTGGGCTGTAGAGCTGCTGAACAGTGTTTAGCAGATACGGTTGCACAGTGTCAACCAACATTGACTTTGTTCATGAAACTGTACCAAAGGTTGTAAGCTACTGAGACTTTCAATAAGTCTGTGATGGTTTAGCCTATTAGTGAATTCAAATCATTTTGAGCAGTTGAACCAATAGCTAAAAGGGAAACTTAGGGTGGGAAGGGAAGATAATGGGATGTATTTTAGACATTTTCCTTTTGAAGGAAACCACTTGCCCCTATTTATTTCTTCCTTTACTTTCTCAAAAATTTTGTTTGCAGAGGACACTTGAAAATGTTCTCCTTTCAAAGTTCTCTAAAGACAATAGTATATTTAGTAGGCAAGCTATAAGCTGAACCCATTGGCATTCATTATGTGGTGAAACCATATTTTGTCCATAAGACATTAAATTCTAAGTACTTTAATACCCACCACTCTTTAGTGTTGCACCACTAATAAGGAGATGGTTTGGGAAATTGTAATGTTACACCTGTGCAATCCTTACAAGTGGCATATCATGGCAGATACAAATTTAGGTACTTGGCTTGGGCAAGCCACAGTTGTGGCGGAATGTTCTGTGGTATTCTTGGACTGGAATTGTGCACTATTAAAAGTAGTGGCCTGCTACATAACTGCGTTTAGCCAGCATTTCTGCAGTGCGTAACTGTGAGGAACGTAGTACCGCAAATGGCAATGGACATTAGGACCCGGATGTAGTATTCCTGCTTGCTCCAAGATTCTCATTGCCGACTGCATACAGGTAGGTAACAAGCAATATAATCTAACTTGGTGACTTGCTATGTGCTTTTATTCAGTGGGCATTCTGACATCACACTTCTGACAGTGAAATTACAGTGCAGCACCTAATACTTGTATGATAAGCTAGGTTACTTCAAAATACGGGTCTGGGGTTAGATCTGTAATTTGTTAGAAGAATTCAGTGTTGTTGGAGTTCTCAGAAAGAAAAAATGCAAACTTGAATCTGTGCCTTGACTCAGTTTTGTGGCTTTCTTTAGTTACGTTTGTAAATGAAAATAAAATGGAACACATCTGGTTGTTGGGGGAGGGAACCAAACCATACTTGACCTGGGGTGCTCATACATAGCACCTTGGTGAAGACTGTAGTATGTGATAATTAGTCTCCTTAGTAGCAAACCTGACCTCCCGTTGGTCACCAATGTCTTAATTTCATTATGCATTCTTGGCAATTGTTCTGCAAGTTGAGTGAATTAAGGCTAAATGACACGGGGTGGTTGAGTTTCTTTTCCTTTTTTTGTAATGTGATCAAAACTTTTCAGGTTTGGGCTTAATGGGAACACTTGTTACTAACTTGGGCTTAGATGGGAGTCTTATGAATAGTTCAGGTTATGTGGCTTGTCTAAATATGTTTATATTCTAAACTTGGGGGAAAATAGTGTGAAACACTGACTTCCTTACAGTTGAAAACGTGTTGGGAATCATTCCCCATCATAAGACACCGTCGTACATTCTGTAGAGTGAGTACATTTGTTCAGAGTAGTTCTTTGAACTTTGTTCCCTACCTTGAGGGATGTGATTAAGTTCAAAATGATCAACAATCACAGGAATACATAAGCACTTTCCTTTGTTGCTTAGGGCTTGAACTTTCTATCAACTGTTGTTCTAGACCTCAATTCAGTTTAACCTTGGTGTTTAGGTAGCATGCATGAGAAAACAGCTTCCACTCATAATGCTTTCTGCTCTATAACTGGAAAGTTTGGTCTTTTTGCATACGTGCCGCTGAAAACTTCAGGACTGTTGAGAATTTTTCTTTCACTGAATCACGAAAAATGGCTTGCTCTCTTGGTCAGGCAAGTCAGATGGTGGGGCAGATTGTATTTTACTCCAAGCAAGCAACTGGTGATTACTGATAGGTGACAGCAATGGTGACTTAACTCCTTACAAAATACATATCAAACAGTGTGATACGAGCATCACTACCTGCCTGAAACCCTGTTGGGCATTTTAGTGTCATAGTCTGTTAAATCGGTAGCATGTGCTTGCTACCGTGGCTCGGCTAGAATTTTGAATGTTAATAAGAGCTCAGGCTTATTTCTTCTGAACAGAAACAACTTGGAGAGAATATGCTTGATATACAAACTTAGGGGGCGTGGGGTGGGGTGATTTCCTCCCCCTGCTCTGCTTTAGTATTGTATAGGCTTGTATTGTACCTCAGAATGAGAAACCATGGACTTAATGTAGATTCCTGCTAGTTTAAATTTGTATATAGGCAGAAGTTGTGAATCTTATATTTGGTTTTTAAAACACTCAAAAAAAAAAAAAAAAAAGCTGGGAATTAAGTGGGTTCCAGCAATACTATATACTAAGGTGCTTGCATTGTATTTCATAATCTTGTTGCAACTACAATTGATATTTTTTAAATGAAAGCCTAAGTTCAGAGGTGTGATGCCAGAATGTGATATCGTACTGTTAGGCCCTTGGAGCAGATCCCGGTGCTTTCTGAAAGATGAAAGAAATGTAATGGGTACTCTTCATATCATACAAGGCTGCTTGCAGCCCACCAGCAATGCATACTCTCACCCTCCCTAATGAAGAGATGCGTGTGATTAGTTTTGGACTTTAGCTTTAATGGGGGTGCATGTCTCCTATTGTTAATCATTGTCAGCTGCAGTGACATGATCCACAGTCCTGCATTTACCGCTGCCTTTGTGTTAATGATTTTGGACAGGTTTTAGAACTCTGGGGTATTTGTCCTGGGCCTTTTCTTGGTTTGGCTTTAGCTGATAATGTTTAGTGCTGTCTAGCTAGTGTAGTTCTCAAATGGCTCCCTACTAGGGAGAGAGTACAGAGGATTTAACTGCTCCTTTTATCATCTGTCATTGCTGCTAGATAATGATTGGCAATTTTTTAGAGATCTCAACTGCTATTGGTAAACAACCAACCATAAAAACTATGTTTTTGAACACCAGTGCTGGAGAAAAAAGGTGAAAGGGCCTGGACATAGAATAGGGATAATTGGAGAATGGGGAAATAATGCAAAACGATATAGTATCCCTTATGGATGGTCCATGTGCAACAGTAATGATACAGGGAGGAAGAAAAACCTGGAACTTGAATTTAAGGCTGAGCTTTGTGTTTCTTGTGTACTGTGCCAGGTATATAGTGAAGGCCAATGACTTCTCCCTCAGAAAGACCGTCCTTGCTATCCCAGTAAGGCATAGCTTCCCTGCCCTAACTTTAAACCACAGTTGAGGACTTGGAAGAGAAAGATTAAGGCAAATAAAATAGCAGGGTTAAGAACTGCAGTGTTGTGTGCTGTGGGAAAGGGTCAAAGCACTTCGGAGCCTATTCTACTCACGATGAATTGACTGGGGAGCAGGGCATGTTGTAGAGCTGATGGCTCACTTAGTAAGGTAAAGGTTGTCACATACCTTCACATAAGGGATAGTATATTTTGAGTTGCAGTCAAACTTCACTGTGCTCAGACTGGTGAAAATAGAAATTAGGCTTTTGTATTTTAAAGAAGATAGTTTTCTTTCTAATTCTGTCATCTACCTATTACTTACATAAAGAATAATTTTAGGTCCCCCTCATAAAATTTCTTCCTGTTTTTTTTTTTTGTTTGTTTGTTTGTTTGTTTGTTTGTTTTTTTTAATGCTACAATTTATTCCAGTCTTTAATCTCTGGAATTTTGCTCTTTTAAATTTGGAAGTTAACTAGCATTTTTCAAGCCTTTATCTTATACCCTTGTCTTTCATACTAACTTTTTTTTTATTATTCTTTAGGTAAGAATAATTGATGTTGGCTGATTTTTGGAGTCTTACTTGAAGTAAGTGTCCTTAGAAATGGGGGATTAGGCTGATTCTTTTTTGGGTGACGGCTTAAATAACATTGAGGTGAAGATTTTTTTTGGTCCTTGAACATTTGCCATGATGCTGGTTTGACTTTTTTGAAAGCTTTGCATAATGGAGAGTACATCTTTGGAATTAGGGACACCTGCTTGTATGTGCTGTCTAATGCCTGGGTTTTACTCGAAGTACCAAGGGCTAAGGATTTGAGCATAGTCATTAAAACAAAAAGACTGTCAAGTAGTTTTGTTTTCTAAGACTGCGCCTCTCTGTAGCCCTGCCTGTCTGGCCTCCAACTCACATCAACCAGCCTCTTCTGTTTTCCTGAGCGCTGGGATTATTAAAGGCATGTGCCACCGTACCCAGCGGCAACACTGGCTGGCCATCCACAGAAACAGGGTTTGATTCCTAGTACTTTTAAGGTACACCAAACACTCAACACATTGAAACAACTTTTTGAAAATTATTTAAAAACAAAACAACCCCTCAAAACTGCATGCTTAAAACAGAAATTTCACCTACAAAAAACTTGAATTAAGAGAGGAAATGTGCTGTATTTTCATATTGAAGGTACATGTGTTAGAATCTTATTCATGCATGGTAGGGTGGATCTTCTAGTCGCCTAGAATTGTTCAGAGCCTGTGCCCCCAAAAAGTAATTTTTCTTATTGTAGGTGGAATAAGATCTTCTCAAAGCATCATACAACGTGGGCCAGCCAAGAAGAAAAGCCTCAAATTGCTTGGACTGATGGTAAGTGAAAATGATACTTGAATTTATTTTGAGACAGAGCCTTGTGTATACTAGAATGGCTGGATCTTGACCGTCAATTAGAACATGGCCTTTGTTAACGTTAGGTCTCCAGAGAACTGGGATTACAGGAAGGTGTCACCAGACTTGTCTATGTGGTGTAAAGAATTGACAAAGGGCTTCATGAAGGATGTTAGGCCACCACTAACTGGGCTACATCCCTGACCGTGCATTTTAAACTGTAGCTCAATGCTGGACACGGTGGCACACAACTTTAATCCCAGCACTCAGCAGACAGAGGCAGGCAGATTGTTGTGAGTTATAGGACAACCTGTTCTACAGAGTGAGTCTGGGACACAGAGAAAAACCCTTGTCTTGGAAAAAAAAAACCTAACTGTAGCTCTTAGCTAATACAAGACTGTTACTAATGACCGTCCACATTTCTTGAGTTAACAGGGCAGTGTACAAATTGTGTTTGAGGTTTCTTTTTCTTTCTTTTTTTTTTTCTTTTTTTCGGTGTGTTTGCAGTTTCAGTATATCCTTGGCTGTCCTAGACTTGCTTGTAGACCAGGCTGGCCTGGAACTCAAAACAATCTGCCTGCCTCTGCCTCCCAGAGTGTTGGGGTTAAGGGCGTGTCCCACCACACTGGGCATACTTGAGGTTTTGATACCATTTGGATTAAGTGTACTTTTTAATTGACAGGATCAAGTGAGCTGTGTCCTGGTAGCTCTTTGCTACTATTAAATTGTTAACTAATAATCACATTCCTTGATTTAACAGGGTGGTGGTGTTAGAGCTTAGTTTGAAGTTTTGATTAATCATATTTTTTAATTGACAGGATGAAGTGAGCTGTATCAGAAAATGAGTCAAGAGGAATGAATTTACTGGCATTAATAAAGATATTTTTGAAATCTTGATTGTCTTTTGTTTAAATAGGACTAATTCCTAGGATTTGTCTGGATTATGTGCCCAAAGTTTGAACTCTAGGTAGCAAAGCTGATGGATGCTTTTTAATTTGGTGCCTTCTACATATATGGCCTGATTGGGATCTAGCAGAGTTACAGAAGTATTGAGTGGTGCAGGAAGAACAGGATGGGTGGCAAAGTTTTTATTGTTGTGGTTTTTCCTTTGGCGGATAGTGTTGAGACAGGGTTTCACTGTGTAGCCTTGCTGTCCTGGACTCTTTGTAGACTAGGCTATCCTCAAACTCGAAGCAGTCGGCGTGTCTACCTCCCTGAGTGCTGGGATTAAGGCCCATGCCACCATGCTAGGCTTTTCTTTTTTAAGGTTTATTTATTTTATTTATTGTATATGAGTGCTTTATCTACAGAAGAGGGCATCAGATAACAGATATTATAGATGGTTTTGAGCCACCATGTGATTGCTTGGAATTTAACTCAGGACCTCTGGAAGAGCAGTCATTTCTCTTAACCTGAGCCATCTCTCCAGCCCATAATTAAACGTTAAAAACAGAACCAAAATCACAACATTGGATTAAGGTATGGTTATACATTCCTTTGAAACTAAAGGGAGGCAGGGGCAGGTGGAGCTCTAGGAGTTCAGCCTTGACTACATAGTTGCAGGATAGCTGGATCTACTAAACTAAATGTATGGGCCTGGGTGTGGTAGTACACGCCTTTATTCCCAGCACTCTGGGAGGCAGAGGCAGGTAGCGGCTATGAGTTCGAGGCCAGACTGGTCTACAAAGCATGTCCAGGCTACACAGACCTTGTCTTGGGGGGGGGGACTAAATGAATATTTTGTATGTATGTTTGTACACTGAATGCATGCCTGGTGCCATGGAGACCAGGTCTTACAGTTGAGAGCAACCATTGGAGGTGCTGGGAATTGAACCAGCATAATGCAGAGCCTTTTCTCAAGTCCCCAACTACTTTAAAAAAGGATGAAAAACTAATATATGTTTTAATTATGTCTCCCCAGCCCCCATAAGATTTCTCAGTGTATCCTTGGCTTTCCTAGACTCAATTGTAGAGCAGGCTGGCCTTGAACAACAATGTGCATGTCTCTGCCTGGGACTGAAGTTGAGCTCCACCGGGCTGGGCTTTTTATTCCTGGCTGTCCTAGAATGGTAGAGCCCAGGTGCTGGGAATAAAGGGTTGTGCCACCACTTCCCAGCTACTGCTTGACCATTTCTCCCATTTTTAGATTTAAAAATATTTTTCAGGAATCTAGGCGTGGTTCTGCATGTCTTTCATCTCAGCACTCTGGAGGCAGAGGCAGGCTTACCTTTTGAGGGCTCCCTGGTCGTCAAAGAATTCCAGGACAGCCAAGTGCATACTACACAGAGAAACCCTGTTTGTGGGGAAAGCATGCGAAGGAGCCAGTGAAATGGTTCTTAGGTAAAGGAACTTGTGTGCGAGGGAGCTCTAGGACAGCCTGAGCTAAAACAATCCTGGATGAAAAACCAAACACCTCCAACCCTGTGTGTGCCCCCCTCCCCCAAATGCTGTTATGAGCACTGGTCATCAAAAGGACCCAGGTTTAGTTCCCAGCACTGCATGACAGCTCACAACTATAATTCCAGTTCCAAGGGACCTGATTCCTTCACACACAACACCAATGTACATAAAGTAAATGAAAAATATTTTGCATGGAAAGTTATTTTGTGGAGACCCTGAATTGACCCAGGGGAGAGTTTCTTTTTTGGGATAAAGGGCCTTTCTGCTTGTATCCTTGGCTGTTTAATACCTCAAGTGCTGGTAGTATTAAAGGAGGCTTCACCATATCGAACTCCCTTTTTAATTAAAAAAAAAAAAAATCCACTTTCTTCATCCATCCTTATGTATATGAGTGTTATGCCGGTGTATATGTGCAAAAGGTGCATGCAGTGCCACTGTAGGCAAGGAAAGGGCATTAGATCCGTTGGAACTTGTGTTCACTAGAGTTACGGATTGTGAACCACCTTGCCAGTACTCTGAACCAAACAAGGGTTCTTTGCAAGAGTATCAACTGCCTGTGGGCCATGAGGTGAACTGCAGTTAATGGCTGGAGTGCTGACTCAGGTTTTCAGGTCTGCATCCTCAGATTACACCATCTGAGGGATCATTCCCAGAGCCCATAGAAGCTTCCAGTGATCTTTGCGAATCTTACAGATTAAAGCAGTCAAAAGCCCAATCAGATGCAAGAAGGAGGGATGAAGAGTGCCAAAGCTTGGTTTGTTTATATTGTCCCTAGGCTGGCCTCTAACTCAGATTTACCTGCCTCTACTTCCTAAGTTTGGAATAAAATGTGTATGCCACTTCACCTGGACCTTAATTTTAGTTTTTTGTGTATGGGAATTGTCTTTGCATGTATGTGGTATGTGTCATGTGTGCCCAGTGCCCATGGAAGTCAGATGATGCTCTCTTCTGGCTGGACTCCAAGTACATCTGTATTCATGTAGCATATTCATATAGACACAGGTACATAAATAAGTAATTAAAAAACAAACCAAGGAGGGAGGGGCTGATGAGATGGCTCAGTGGTTAAGAGTACTAACTGCTCTTCCTGAAGACTTAATCCATAACAGTTAATCATTTGTACCTCTAGTTCCAGGGATCCGATGTCCTCTTGTAGCCTCTGTGGGCAATGCATAAATACTTTATAGGTATTCATGAACGCAAAACCATACACATAAAAATATTTTCCCCACACAACAGGGACATATGTTCAACCATGTTCATAGCTGCCTTATAATAGCCAGAACATGGGAACAGCCTAAGTGTCCCTCAGTAGAAGAAGGGATAAACTGGTACATTTAATTTACACTATGGAATACTATTCAGCTATTAAAAACAAGGAATTCCTGAAACTTGTGGACAAATGGATTGAACTAGAAATTAAAATGAGTTCATCCAGAAGCTAAAAGAGACAAATTGTATATACTCACTTATATCTGAGATGCTAGCTCAAGGGGCATGTCCCATGAAAGATTTAACAGGAAAGTGGGTCAGAGGGGAGGACATCCTATTGGGACTTTAGGTGAGAGAAGCATGGGAGAATGGGGAAACAGAAGGATCCAGAGGGTCTCTTGGGAACCTACAAGAACATGACAGGCAGATCTAGGTCCTGGGGTCCTACTCAAACTATGGCACCAGCCAAGGAAACTATAGACAGTAAACTTGGAACCCCTACCCAGACCTAGCCGATGGACAGGACATTCTCTATCGTTGAGTGGAGAGGGAAGTCTGACTTTCATACAAACTCTGGTGCCCCATTTTTGACCACCTCCCCTTGATGGGGACTCGATACCCTATGAGCATATACAGGGGGAGGAGGTCCCCCTCAGACATAGGGGAGGGGAGTAGGGGGAAAGTGGGGAGGGAGGAATAAATTAAAGTAATTAAATAAAATATTTTAAAAAATAAAATTAAAAATATTTTTAGCAGCCATTTTCAGCTAAAATTTTTCAAGCAAAATGAGAACTAGATGAAGGAAAGCTTGAAACCATTCTACTGGACTCAGTTAAAATTCTTTATAAAATGAATAGACCAATTCTATTATGTATCATTCATGAATATAGTATTTGTTTTGCTGATTTGAGACAATTACTTTGTGTAACAGCTCTGGCTGCCCTGGAACTCTATAGACCATGCTGGTCTCAAACTCACAAATGCCTGCCTACCTCTGCCTCCCTGAGTGCTGGGATTACAGGTGTGTACCACCATGCCTGGCTTCAGGAAACCTTCAAGACTTCAAGAAAAATAAATGTAATGTCGTTCTACTATGAAAACATTTAGAGGAAGTTTTTTGTTTTTTTTAAAATAAATACATGTAGAAGTCAGAGGACACCTTTTGTTCTCTCCACTGCATACTGCTTGTGTTTCAAGGAATCAATCTCAGGTCTGAACACACACATAACAAGGAGCTGAAGAAATGCTTCAGTAGTTAAGAGGACTGAGTGCTTTTCCGGAGACTCTGTTCTATTCAGAGCACCCTCATGGCTGCTGAGAGCCATCTGCAACTCTAGTTCCAGGGGATCCACCACCTTCTTCTGGCCTCCTCTAGCACCAGACATGCATATTATGGTACACAGACATAAGTGTAGATAAAACACCTGTACATTAAAAAAAAGGCTGGGGGGGGGGTATTCTCTGTAGCCCTGGCTGCCTTGGGAAACATTCTGTAGACCATGCTGGCTTCAAACTCAAGAGATTTGCCTGCTTCTGCCTCTTCAGTGCTAGGATTAAATGTGTGTGTGTGTCACTATTACCCAGTGTCAGTGTTCTTGAAAATGAATTAAGACCTTGCTGGAGGGTACTGGAGAGATGGCTCAGAGGTTAAGAGTACTGTCTGTTCTTCCAGAGGTCCTGAGTTCAATTCCCAGCAACCACATGGTGGCTCACAACCATCTATAATGAGATCTGATGCCCTCTTCTGGGGTACAGGCAGACATGCAGCATAATACTGTATAAATAATAAGTACATCTTAAAAAAAAAAAAAAAAAAAAAAAAAAAGACCTTGCTGTCAACAGGGAGATCCAGCCTCCGTGGACTAAATGTCATGCAGAAGCATATTTGGACTAAATGTCATGCAGAAGCATATTTCTTGTTACACAAAAGTTTTTGGGTAAAATAAGTTCCTCAAAGCAAAGGCCCGAGTCATTATGAGATAGGGCTTCTCTATGTAGCCTTAACTTGTTTTGTAGACTAGGCTGGCCTCCTCGAACTCACATCATCTACCTGTCTCTGCCTCCCTGAGTAATGGGATTACTATTTTTTTTAAAGGTTTATTATTATGTACTCAGTATTCTCCCTGCATGTACACCTGCACACACTAGAAGAGGGCATCAGATCTCAGTATAGATGGTTATGAGCTACCATGTGGTTGCTGGGAATTGAACTCAGGACCTTTGGAAGAGAGCAACCAGGGCTCTTAACCTCTGAGCCATCTCTCCAGCTTCCAGTACTGGGATTATTAAAGGTGTGGACTATCATGCCCATCTTCCAAGCCCCTAATCTAAATATTTCCTATGAAAAACATCACAGCCCTGCAACTTTAGTCTTCATTGTGCACTGTTTGCAGCACTGAAAAATGCCAAGACATTCTAGGGGTGCCAGGGCCATCTTATGACCAAAGTCATGAAAAGACTATAAAAACTCCTTCAGAAAAACAACTCGAGATAACAGAAAACAATCACTATTTTCAACAAAGATTTAATCCAGACCAAAGCATTTCTAGAAAATAACTATTCTAATGTTTATCCCAGATATATAACAGTCTGTGGGTGGTTAGTAACAGGACAAGGAGACCTCCAGCAGAGTCCCTAGGAGATACAAGTGATTCCCCCCCCCCCCCCAAACTGGGCTGTGGTGTAATAAAAAGGTCCCAGCCAATGAAGATGGGACTGAAAAGGGAACCAATAAGCTTTGTCCATCTCGCACCCACCTTGAGGACATGGAGCTGGAGGTGCCCTTGCACCATAGGTGCAGTTCAGTAGTAGACGAGATCCAAGGGGAACCGAGACAGACCATGGAGCAATTCTAGGGGCCTGTAGCTCCCATGGCATTGGTTCTCATCTTTGAGGCTTTGCTCTGTCACGCAGAGGAAATGACACCCTCTACTAGACCCTTCTGGAACAGAGCAACCCAAGGGACCCTCTTCTAACAACTGCCTCAAAGGCATGGGGGCTGGACCCCCTCTGCTTTCAGCTTTTTCTGGAGATTTCAATCAAGACAGCAGGACTGACCAAATAATGCCTACAGGGGGCCCAGAATTCAGAAGGGATGGACAGCCCAGATCTGAGCTGGGGGCAGATGTGGGGGGTGGGGAGGGCTCTCTGAAACCCTGGAATGAGTTTCCTGTTCCTGAGTGAGGGTCAGGTGCTACCTGTTTAAACTTGTCTTTACTCTTTTAAATGAGCCAGGTAGGTGACAGAACCAAAGCTGAATCTGGCTTTGCTAAACTTCTCCCTACAACCCTGCCCTCTTTCCTCCTGGAATAAGCTAACGCAGATGTTAAAGGGTGGCCCCTGCCTAGTCCACGCACTCTGTATTTCGAACCTTAAACTCACGGCCACTCAGTGTCTCTGTGCTGGTACCAGGGTCTTTTTGTTCGTTTGTTTCTAGACAGGGTTTCTCTGTGTAGCCTTGACTGTCCTGGACTCTCTTTGTAGACCAGGCTGGCCTTGAACTCATAATGATCTGCCTGACTCTGCCTCCCAAGTGTTGGGATTAAAGGTGTACGCCACCATGCCCCGCCATGTCTGACTTCTTACTGGATTTCTACATTAGAAAACTACATTCCTTTGGACTCCAGAGTCCTCTAATTCTTTGCTGGATCGCTACCGGGTATGTAGTAGTTGCTCATTAAGTGTGTTACATGTACATTTGCCTAACACAATGTCAACTGAAATACTTTAATAGACAAAAATTAGGTAAGAGGGCGGGTCACTAGAGCTTACAAACTCAAACACTAGCTTAGGCTACATAGTAAGACCCTATCTCAAAAGAACAACAGAGAAACAAAGCTTAACTAGGATTTCAATAAAACTGCAGAATTCTTTTAATTAATGGCAAAGTTGCAAGTCTTATGTATCTTTCATTTGACTTATAAATTTTTCCACAAGCCCACTGAGTCTTTCAGGCTCCATCAATTTATTTACCAGTTCTTGCTCAACAGCCATCAGAGCCAGGCTACTAAGTTTCTCTTGTCCCATGGTACGAAGTAAGTATGTTCGAAGATGAGGCAGTGCTGAAAATGACTTCTCACAACTTGCTGAAGTAATTGGCCATGATAAAGCGATATGTAACAGTTTTGAGATACAGGGAATGTTATTGTGGAGACCATGTTGAATGAACAGACAGCCAAGGTCAGTGAGGCTTATGGAGCCACACTCTGTGACAAAGTTGAGACTTGCATACTGCCGGTAAAACCTGAGCTCTGGGATGATGTCTGCGTCAAGCTTATAGAATCCCTGGATGTGTTTGGCTGTTGCTTCATTTAATGGTTCATTCCACTTCAATAACAGCTCTGAAATTTGTTTCATTTTGCAATAGTCAAACTCTGAAAAATATAACTTTAAATTTTTTAATATAGTATCCAAAGCTTGGTAATAAATATTAATTTTGTAATATTCATCTGCTGAAGTAAGAAAAAACATACGCTCTGAGTTGCCAGGATCTACTGTTTCCTGAATTTTTCTTCTTTTTTGGAAAAAGGGTTTTTCAACCTCAAAACCCTTGCTGGCTATTTTTTTACATGTTTCGTCTGCTCCATCCCAGATAGTTCTGAAATACGTATCATTCTTTTCAGAAGATAAACATTCCAAAATTGCTTCTATTTTTGAAAACAAAGAAAAGATGTCTACAGTTTCACTTTCAAACTCTCTTGAAAGAATCCCTGTAATACTGAGTACTCGGTAAAGACATTTCAAACAAAATATGAATTCGAACTTGGTAACCACCACCACCAAGTCACTGAGTTCATTGGCCACAGCTGTGCCTGAGGACTGGCGAGCCGCGGACTCCAGCTCTTCGACAATCTCAGGAAGGCACTCCATCACAGACAGCAACAGATGGTCATGGGCTGTCCAACATGACTGGGAGGTGTGTTTTTTACAAGTTTTATTTTGACTCAGCTTACACATGGTCTGCAAACTTGCCAACATTTCTCCAGACACACGGACAGCGTTGAACAAAGACCCGAGAGTAGTCAGTGTGTTTCGGAGTTCTTTTACTTCTTTACAAAAACTGATCACTGCTAACTCAAAAGAGTGTGCATAGCAGTGTACGTACAAAGCTCGTGGCTCTTCCTTCTTGAGCTCTGTTACAACTTCATTAAACTTTATCCTCAAATTTGTGGCACTGTCATAGGCTTGGCCGCATATTTTATTAAAATCCACTCCAATCTGCTGGAGGTAAGCTTTGATTTGCCTGTACACATGGACCCCAGTCATCTCCTCAACAGTAACAAACCCCAGAAACCTTTCTTTAACGAAGACAGCACTTGGTGTTTTTTGTGGGTACCTCACACACACTGAAAGTTGTCGCTTGGTCGCACTACCAGTTATCTCCTCACATATTATTGAAAAAGCTGAGGAGGCTTTGATCTCACTCACAATGTCTTGTAACATTTCAGCCTGTATTATTTCAATAATCTCTCCCTGGACCTGTTTACTGCTATAGAAGTCAACGTGTGAACTCATGAGCTGAAACACTTCTCCTTTATCTCTTGCTCTAATTTCCAGTAATTCCAAAAAATTGCCTTTATTAACAGAGGAAATGGACTCGTCATTTCCTTTTAAAAGCAAGCATTGTTTTCCAAGAAATAAAATATTTTCAATGATGAACTTTAGGTACCTTTTATTTCGCTCACTATGCTTTGAATAACCCGGCAAATCTTCACGTGGAACTTCATGGAGAAACTGGTATTGCTTCCAAAACTGCAGTGACTTTAAATGCACTTCACTTTCTTCATGCTTTCTGAATGTTTCCAGCATTTTCTTCCAGTCAGTAGTTCCTTGGGTTGCAAAAGAGTCTCTGTGGCAGCTAAAACTTTTCTGGTAGAACAAGTGGCAAGAGTAGCAGAAAGCAACTTCATTCTTAATATTGGTGTTCACACGCTGAAAACCTGGGTGCCAAGATTTTCTAGTGTCTTGTGGCTCCTTTTTAAAGTTTTGTTCTGTAGATGTAGACTTCGAATAACATCGTCTGTCATTTACTTTCATAGATCCCATGTTATACATAGGACTCCGGTTTGATTCACTGTTGCTCTGTACTTCTGCACTGGGACCAGCTGTGCCCTCAAAGACCATTGATGAAGACGGGAGGAGGTCTGGCTGTCCCACACGGTTACCAACACCACTACTGGGGTCACTGGGTGAGCTCTTAGGACAAAAAATGTTAACAGTTTCAACAATAACAACAAAAATATATATCAAAACACATCTATGTTGTAGCACAGTAAAATGACAAGTTATAGCATAAGATTCTCTATGAGTGACATTAACAATTATTATTAGTAGTAGTATTTTGGTTTTTTGAGACAGGGTTTCTCTGTGTAGCCTTGGTTGTAGACCAGGCTGGCCTCGACTCACAATGATCCACCTGCCTCTGCCTCCCAAGTGCTGGGATTAAAGGCCTGCGCCACTTTACACCCAGCAACAATTATTGTTTTTTAAAAGATTAATTTATTTTATGTATGTAAGTGTTAAATCTGTATGTTCAACCTGCAGGCCAGAAGAGAACATCGGATCACATTACAGATAGCTGCGAGCTACCATGTGGTTGCTGGGAATTGAACTCAGGACCTCTGGAAGAGCAGACAGTGCTCTTACCTCTCAGCCATCTCTGCAGCCCGATAATTATTATTTGCCGTCTGGATTCAGCACTAACTGTTTAAGGGAGCTGTAGGTCTATAACTGCAAAAAATAATTTCTATTAGCTGAGCATGGTGGTGCACGCCTGTAATCCCAACACTCTGGGAGGCAAAGGCAGGCAGGGCTCTGTGAGTTTGAGGCCAGCCTGGTCTAAAAAGTGAGGCCAGGACAGCCAAGGCTAGACAGAGAAACCCTGTCTTGAAAAAAACAAAACAAAACAAAAAAACCCTTCTATTACTCAGATGACTAGAATTATTCACTCAAAAAGAAGCTGGGCATGCTGACACTCCCCTTTACTCTCTGCATACTAGAGGCAGAGGCAGAATTTAAGGCCAGCCAGTTACTTAGTGAGATCTTGCCTTAAACAAACAAGCAAACAAACAAAAACTGAGAGGAAAACAGTAATACTTTAAATTTAATTTTGATTTTTACTTTTTAAAGTTGTGTATGGGTATTATGCCTACATGTATGTTTGTGCACCACTTGTGTGTCCATTGCCTGCAGAGGCCAATAGAGGGCTTCTCAGATCCTCTGGAATCTGGAGTTAGAGGGTTGTAGGCTGCCATGTGGGTGGCTGGGAATGAACCCAGGTCTGAGCTCCTAAGTGCTGAGCCATCTCTCAAGCCACAATACTTTATAGCATAAATATGTGTATGAAAATATATCTATGAATGAACGCACACACATGCGCAGACGCACACACATGCGCAGACACACACACAAACACATGAAATCTGTTTAAGATTGAAAAATTTAGGATAAAACTTACGTGAATAATGACATTTGTAGGTACAGAAGGAAGTGTGCCTGTTGAAATAAATTAAAGCACAGACTCGTGACCTCATACTTTAACAGTACAAGCTCATGCAGCTTATTTCATACCAGGAAACAGACAAACAAACTCAACAACATGACCAGACACTGTTTGTGTCAAATGTCTGTTTACCTTGTAAAGGATCAGTGTTCACAAGCAGGCCAACTTGATCGTGTACTAATGACATTATATTGCTTATAACAGGAATTGGATATTTTTTTGGACAAAGATTCTCTTTTGGAGCACTGTGCACCACGGAAACATTAACTGACAAAAATAAACAAAAAGTCTTGTTATGATCCAGCAGAAAGTACTGTTTTAATAGTAAGTGGTTCTGTGTTGAGGGCTGTCAATCAGTGGGAGAGTGCTTGCCTACCATGCACTCAGAGTGCGCTATCACACCTGGCCTGAGCCACAGTGGGCGTTGGACTCAGGGCTTCATGCAAGCTAGACAAGTACTCTGACAACTGAGCTACGTTAGCAGTCTGTTTGGATTTTTAAAAAAATAAAGATTATTTTATTTGTGAGGTGCATGTTGTTATATGGGTGCTAGGATCTGAACTTGGGTCCTCAGGACTGAGCAGCATTTCTCCAGCACTCACTTGGAATTCTAAGTTACTTTAACATAGAAATTAATCAGTTATAAGTCAAAAGCAAAGTGTGTATCTACATTCCAGTGCTTAGCACAACTCCGTTAGGTATTACCTGGAGAAGACTCCATCACAGCTCTGTTGTATGAAGAAAAACAAACAGAGCAGAAAACCTCTGTGTTTCCCAAGTCATTAGTAATCACAGCCATCTCATCTGACAGTTTCAGTGATTCACAAGGAAAAGATCTAAGTATTCTTGGTGGTTTCTGTTTAGAAATTAAAAATAACATTCATATTTCTGGCATATCATATGCAGTACTAACGACACTAAGCATGCATACTGAAACTGCTCTTAGCCGAAATATTACAAACAATAGCAATTCTTCATACTTCCTTAAAAACTAGAACAGAGTATAGGCTGCAACAACAGAATGAGGCAACTTGATGAGTTTATCTGAAAACTGCCCTAACATTTAACACCAACGGTACTAGTAATAATGCAAATGCAATGGAGAGAGAGGTTGATTATCCTAGGCAACTACAGCCTGCTGAATGAGAACACAAGGTTAGTTTCCATGTTTTCCTCATTACATCCTTGAACATGAGCTCAAGAAAGCCTTGTACCAGGGCTGGAGAGAAAGAAAAGGGGACTTAACATCTACTGTGAGGTACTGGGGCGGTAAGTGTCCCTCTAGGCCAGAGGTTCCCAACCTTCCTAATGCTGTGAACTTTGATACAGTTCTTCAAGCTGTGGTGACCCCCAACCATACAATTGTTTTGTTGTTAATTCTTTTTTTTCTTTTTGGTTTTTCGAGACAGGGTTTCTCTGTGTACCCTTGGCTGTCCTGGACTTCCTTTGTAGACCAGGCTGGCCTCGAACTCACATCGATCCACCTGCCTCTTCCTCCCAGAGTGCGCCACCACACCCAGCTTTGTTGCTACTTTTTAACTTTCATTTTGCTGTTATGAATCATAATATACATATCTGATATGCAACCCGCCAAAGGGGTTGAGACCCACAGGTTTAAGAGCTGCTACTCTACGCTAACTTCAAGGTAAAGAATCACAAGCATAGTTGTGAGTGGTGACGCACACTATTAATCCAGCACTTGGGAGGCAGAGGCCTGTGGGTCTCTGTGAGTTCAAGGCCAGCCTGGTCTACAAAGTGAGTCCAGGACAGCCTGGGCTACACAAGGAGACCCCATTTCAAAAAAAAAAAAAAAAAAAAAAAAAAAAAAAAAAAAGCTGGCGTGGCAGAGGCAGACATATCTCTAAATTCGAGGCCAGCCTGGCCTAAAAGTGAGTTTTAAAACAACCAAGGATATGCAAAGAGACTCCATCTCAAAAAATTAAAACAAAGCAAAGCAAAACAAGACAAGAAACACGACAAATGTTTTGTGAGAAGGCAGCATAGGAACAGGAAGCAAGTGCAGCAGATCAGGAAGAGGAAGCGGACAAAGGAGGAAGGCCGTAAGCCGGGAGGTCGCCATCTAGTCTTCCTACATCATGGAAATTAATGGCGGACAGACTGCCTTTTGGTACACAGTGCAAAAAAATTAAAAATACACAGCATTGCCGGGCGTGGCGGCGCACGACTTTAATCCCAGAACTCGGGAGGCAGAGGCAGGCAGATCGCTGTGAGTTCGAGGCCAGCCTGGTCTACAAAGTGAGTCCAGGCTGGCCAAGGCTACACAGAGAAACCCTGTCTCGGAAAAAAAAAAAAAAAACACAGCATTTTTTTTTCCCTGTGGAGCCTAGAATACCGATAAAAGAGCCAGGAGGTGGGCGTGGTGGTGCACGCCTTTAATCCCAGCACTCGGGAGGCAGAGGCAGGCGGATCACTATGAGTTTGGGGCCAGCCTGGTCTACAAAGGGAGTCCAGGGCATCCAAGGCTACACAGAGAAACGCTGTCTTGAAAAAGAAAAAAGGAGCCAGGAAATGGGCTGGAGAGATGGTTCAGTAGTTAAGAGCACTCCCTGCTCTTCTGGAGACCCAAGGTAGTTTCCCAGCATCTGTGCTGAGTCACTCATAATTCCCTGTGATTCCTGTCCCAGGAATAGGACAGCCTCTTTAGGACCCATGGACATCTGCAGGCATGTGGTGCACATGCAGATGTGCAGGCACACATCCATGTACAGAAATAGAAACAAATCAATCCTACAAAAAAGTTATAGTACTCATTTATTTGTATGGGGGGGGGGCTAGGGGGATGCAGTCTTATCACATGCAAGTGAAGGTCAGAGGACAATTTCAGAATCAGTTCATGCTCTCCTTCCACCATGTGCGTCCTGAGGACTATACTCAGGCTGTCAGACTTATTTTATCTTTATTTTAAGTGTGTGAGTGTTCTGCCTGCATGGAAGTGTACTATGTGCATGCAGTTACTGCAGATGCCAGAACATGGTACCAGATCCCTGGGCCTCGGGTGATAGGTGGTTTTGAGCATCATGTGGGTGGTAGGAACTGAACTGGGCCCCTGGGTCTTAAGTGATAAGCTAGCTCTCCAACTCCTAAACAAATTATTTTTTAAAAAAGAAAGAACAAGGCCAGGTGTGGTGGCGCACACCTTTAATCCCAGCACTTGGGAGGCAGAGGCAGGCGGATCGCTGTGAGTTCGAGGCCAGCCTGGTCTACAAAGTGAGTTCCAGGACAACCAGGGCTAAACCATGTGGGACAATCTCATTCTAGCCCTAATGGGCAAGGGATCCATGGGAAAATGATCCTTGTTTTCGTTAGAAGGGAATTATTTCTATATGGAGTAAGACTGCTAGGAACAACAACATCAACAAAAACCAACTACTCCTCAATCAAGTTATAATTCATGGGAATGCGAAGCCTACCTCCCAATGCCATTAAGAATATAAGACTTGGGGCTGGAGAGATGGCTCAGTGGTTAAGAAGAGCACCGTCTGCTCTTCCAGAGGTCCTGAGTTCAATTCCCAGCAACCACATGGTGGCTCACAACCATCTATGATGTGATCTGATGCCCTCTTCTGGTGTGCAAGTGTACATGCAAGCAGAACATTGTATATGTAATAAATAAATAAATCTTAAAAAAAAAAAAAAAGAATATAAAACTCAGCCAGATGTGGTGGCACACGCCCTTAATCCTAGCACTCGGGAGGCAGAGACAGGCGGATCACTGTGAGTTTGAGGCCCGCCTGGTCTACAAAGCATGTCCAGGACACCCAAGGATACACAGAGAAACCTTGTCTCAAAAAAATCGGGGGGTAGGGTGGGGGGAGAATATAAGACTCCGGGGTTTGTGAGATGGCTCAGTAGTTAAGAGCACTGGCTGCTATTCCAGAGGTCCTGAGTTAAATTCCCAGCAACCACACAGTAGCTCACAACCATCTATAATGTGATCTGATGCCCTCTTTTGGCCCGTGGTTATATATGTAGACAGAGCACTGTATACATAATAGTAAGTTAAAAAAAAAAAAAAAGACCCACCGGGAGGTGGTTACACACACATGCTTTTAATCCCAACACTTGGGAGGCAGAGGCAGGCAGATCTACTTTGAGGCTAGCCTGGTCTACAGAGTGAGTTCCAGGACATCTAGGGCTACACAGAGAAACTCCACCATGAAAACAACCAACAACAAAACAAATAAATATACTTATTTATTTTTTACATATGATGGTATATCAAAATATCAAGAAACTGAGATTTCCAAAGACTCTTTAGGTAACCACAGTTGAGTGTGCCCTGATCCTTTTTCTGTCTGGATGACATTGTCAATGAAACTGGTACCATCAGAATCTCTTCCTCTGCTGGAGTGCTGCCTACAGAATGCTTCTGTGGAGCTGGAAGTATAGCTCAGTGGTAGAGCTTTTTCTTAGTACGAATAAAACCCTATGTTTAGCCCCTAGCACACACAGAGGAAGGAGTCCTTCTGTCTGAAAGGAGGCATTCAGGAGTTATGTTTTTTTGTCTTTTTGCTTTTTAAAGATTTTTATTTATTTATTATGTATACAATGTTCTGCCTGCACATACACCTTCATGCCAGAAGAAGGCATCAGATGGTTGTGAGCCACCATGTAGTTGCTAGGAATTGAGCTCAGAACCTTTGGAAGAATAGACGGTGCTCTTAACCACTGAGGCATCTCTCCAGCCCTGCATTGTATTTTTTTTTTTTTTTTTTAAAGATTTGTTTATTACATATTCAGTGCTCTGCCTGCATATACATCTGCAGGCCAGAAGAGGGCATCAGATCCCGTTATAGATGGTTGTGAGCTGCCATGTGGTTGTTGAGAATTGAACTAAGGACCTCTGGAAGAGAAGACTGCGTTCTTGACCTCTGAGCATCTCTCCAGCCCCTGCATTGTATGCTTTAATAAGTGGGTGAGCAGCCAAGTGTGATAGCTCATGCCTATAATTATGGTAGAGGCAGAGGTCAGCCTGAACCTACATCTTGCTAGGATTACAGTGTGCACCACCACACCTGGCTCTCCTGCCTTTTCTTTCTTTTCCTCCTCCTCCACCTCCTTTTAAAAAAAAGATAGGGTTTCACTATCTGACTGACCTAGACCTTGGTAAGTAGGCCAGGCTGGCCTTAAAGATCCACCTGCCTCTGTCTCTCACATGCTGGGATCATGTATTACTACATCACAAAGCATCACATAACAATCAAGATCTATGTTAGTCTCACTCCATAAAAAGGGATTAAATCAGTCACTGTGCATCTCACTCAGTCCACTAGAGCACAGCTAGCTTCTCTGCTCTCAGAAGCTTCTCCAATGATACCAA
This sequence comes from Acomys russatus, assembly GCF_903995435.1. NCBI lineage: Eukaryota > Metazoa > Chordata > Mammalia > Rodentia > Muridae > Acomys > Acomys russatus. The sequence goes on from NC_067165.1 coordinate 21,279,357, forward strand.
ACCCATTTAGGGTTTGGGACAGTGGTTCTTTCTGCTCACTGGCTCCCATGCGTTGGTATTCTTTGCACTATTCACGTAAGGACACTGTGCTTCCACCTGAAGTAGGTGGGATAGAGTATATATAGATCACAGTCCTTACACCAATCCATAATGAAACTCATCAGCAGAATGAAAAATTGACAAGTCGGTATTGCTGCAAAGACTGAAATAGTAACAAACAACATGTAAGCCGGATCACTAGAATTCTTCCAGGTGTTAAAAATAATTGAAACTTACAGCAGATGTCTTCTGACACACGCTGCACTTATAGAAAGTGCTATCAGAACATACGGGAACACATGGCTTTCTTTTTTCTTCATATGATGAAAGACAAGATTGGCTACAAAAGTTTTTGTTATAGCTACTATCCTCCAATGGGACACTCTTCATATCCTTCAGATTTAAAATGTCTCTAAAAATAAACAACAAATGCTTGTTAACAGAAGGATAAATATATGAAGTAACTTATGAGTGCGTGCGCACAGGAGGGGCACAGAGCAAAGTGTTGGGTATCTTTCCCTCTTGTTCCTCCGTATTGTCCTGACCCAGTCTCTCACTTAATTGGGAGCTAGAGTCACTGTTTGGTTGGGCAGTGAGTTCTTGGGATCCTTCTGCCATGTATTTACTATAAAACAAAACAAGCCAATTATATTCTAGAAATTGAGCATGTTATTAATAAAAGAACATTTTAAAGTTAGTTTAATTGGAGCCTTGATAATCCCCAGCACCCACATGGCAGCTCATGACTGTCTGTAATTCCTGTTTCATTGGATCCAGTGCCCTCTTCTAAAATCCAGGGACAACGCCCCCCTACTCCCCCTGCCCCCCCCCCCAAATCTTTAAAAAATCTAAAAACTGTCCTAGTTTGTTTCTACTGCTGGGATAAAGACTGTGGCCAAAAGCAGCTCATGGAGTAAATGGTTGTATTCCACTGTACAGCAGGCAGAACACTGTGCACATGATTAAACCTTTTTTTCCCCATTGGTATTTTTTTTTTAAATCAACCATTCAATGATAAATAAATCTTTAAAAAAAAAAAATAAGTATAGGCAGTCCAGTGTGGTGGCACACTGCAGTCTCAGCACTTGGAAGGTAAAGGCAGGAGGGTCTTTGTGAGTCTGCTCTTCAGGCAAAGGTTACACAGTGAGACCCTATCTTAAAACAATGAAAACAAACAAACAAACAAAAAAACAAAAAACAAAAACAAAAACTCCAAGGTAATTGGAAGCAAGCAAGAGAACACAATCTTGAAAATGAGTTCCTTCCTGACTGAAAAAAAACAAAAAGAAAAAAGTAAAAAAAAAAAAGTGTGGGCTGGAGAGATGGCTCAGTGGTTAAGAGCACTGTCTGCTCTTCGAAAGGACCCGGGTTCAATTCCCAGCACCCACATGGCAACTCACAACTGTCTGTAACTCCAAGATCTGACACCCTCACACCAATGCACATAAATTAAAATTAAATTAAAAAAAAAATTTATTAAAAAAAAAAAAAAAAGTGTATGTAACATATCCATATTCTGAGCATGGAAAACATGATTTAATGCTCACAACTGTCACATTTATTTAGCAAAACAAATGTTAATGAAGAAATTCTCAATGCTTCTCCACTGTTCCATGTAATATCTGTAAACCCCTCAACAACCAAAACTACTTCTGAGCGATCCTAAAAATTATAACCAACACTCTGACCAAGATCTATACAGCAAAAGAAAAGGCACTGTTTAAGGCTGGAGAGATAGCTCAGAGGTTAAGAGCCCTGGGTGCTCTTCCAAAGGTCCTGAGTTCAATTTCCAGCAACTACATGGTGGCTCACAACCACCTATAATGGGATCTGGTGTCTTCTTCTGGCCTGCAGGTGTACATGTGGGCAGAACACTGTATATATAATAAATCTTTATTTAAAAAAAAGAAATGAGAGAGAGAAAGAAAAGAAAAGGCGCCCTTCAGAGTGACCTACCTTGAGCAGTTTAAGCATGTCCTCTTGAGAGGAAGTACTGAGACGGCAGGTGATGCGTGGTTACCTATGCATTGCTGTGAGCAGAAAAGATCAGGGGCTCCTTTCCTCTGAAAAGCTGTCTGTCCCTTCTGAAGAACTTTCTTACAACCACAACAGGAAAGCTGAACAGCCTTGGCTGGAACTGCAGGAAGCATTTTATTCATGCCAGGTGCTATCAGAGAAGGTAGTCAACTGTGGAGCTTTAGAACTAGGATAGGAAGGAAACAGTATTGTCGTTCACATGTATGTGCAGCTTTCCCTTCAGAGGTTACTTCTGGATGTGAAACCCAAACCACAATGGCATAATATCCAAAGGCAGGTTTAGGAAGTGGACTAATGTGGCTATTCTATTGATCAAGAAAAGTCATGATTAATTCTATCACCACTGTCTGAAAATGTAGTTTCTTTTATCTTGAATTTTGGGTTGTTGGGTTTGATAATACTCCTAAAATAGAAAATTAGAAAATATCTATAATGTACACAATGTACTCGAGGAACCTGGCCAACTTGACAAGAAATGACAAGCTAAGCTTGCTGGGTGAACTCCAAGTTATGGTGTGCTATTATCCCATTTCACCCATTATCTCCCAATTTTAAAAAATATCTTAAAACTTACATTTAGGACTAGAAAGATGGCTCACTGGTTAAGGGAGCATTGTTGTTCTTAAAGAAGACCTGGGTTCAGTTCCCAGCACCTGCAGCTCCAGTTCCAAGAGATCCAATCCCTCTGCTGACCTCCTTGGGGCTCTTGCATACATGTGGTGTGCTAAAACTCACAGGCACACACACACAAGTCAGAAGAGTTTTGACGATTGTATTTAATTTGTGTGTGTGTGTGTTGGGGGCTGTATTCATGAACATGGTCTGTCGGACTTATACCACTTAGGTCTGGGCATTAATCCCAGGCTGTCAGGCTTGTCTAAAACACATTTACTCAACAAGCCACTTTCCCAGGTTCTCAATAAAGTTTTTTCCCCCTCTTAGTTTGCATTTATTTATTTGTTGGGGGTTGGGAGGGTAGATACACATGCACCAGGACAACCTATGGGAGTTTATGCTCTCCTTATACTATGCAGAGCCTGAGGATCAGACTCAGGTTATCAGACTTGGAGTCTATACCCTCTGAGCCATCTCATTGGCCCCTTTCCTTTTCACACACAGTCTCCTTATATCTCAAAAAACAAATCCAAACATAGGAGAGTTTGGAAGTCAGTGGAAGGAAAATCAGGAGTGCAAGGTAACTGTGAGCTGCATGATACCCAGTTTCAACCCACTGCCCATCCCCAGACCAAAAACAGACAGACAAAAACACAATAATCTCTTACTATTGGTTTAAGTTACTAGCAGTGAATCACAGTCCAAAAATATGAACTGGAAATTTTCAGAGATAACAAAGCCCCCAGGCCCTTTTTCTTTTCTTTTTTCGAGACAGGATTTCTCTGTGTAGCCTTGGCTGTCCTGGACTCACTTTGTAGACCAGGCTGGCCTTAAACTCATAGCAATCCACCTGCCTCTGCCTCCCAAGTGCTCTTTCTTTTTTTAAAAACTAAAGTTCTCATTGAATCTCTGGGTGTCCTGGAACTCACAGAGATCTGCCTGCCTCTGCCTCCCAAGGACTGGAGAAAAGCTTTTTTTTTTTTTGGTTTTTTGAGACAGGGTTTCTCTGTGTAGCCTTGGCTGTCCTGGACTCACTTTGTAGACCAGGCTGGCCTCAAACTCACAGCGATCCGCCTGCCTCTGCCTCCCGAGTGCTGGGATTAAAGGCGTGCGCCACCACGCCCGGCTGAGAAAAGCAATTCTTAAGTTTTAAACTGTGTGCCAAACTGTACATCGTTCTATGGGTTATCTGATTGACTATTATGGTATTGTTACTAAGTTACTTTATTTAATTTAAAAATGATACCAGGGCTGGAGAGATGGCTCAGTGGTTAAGAGCACTGGCTGCTTTCCCAAAAGTCCTGAGTTCAATTCCCAGCAAACACATGTGGCTCACAACCATCTATAATGAGATCTGGTAGCCTCTTCTGGCACACAAGCGTACATGCAGACAAAACATTGTATACATAATAAAGAAAAAATCATTTAAAAAATAAAAATGATACCAAAGAGGAGCTGGAGAGATGGCTCAGAGGTTAAGAGCACTGGAGGCTCTTCCAGAAGACCTGGGTTCAGTTTCTAGCACCTACACATTAGCGCACAACCATCTATAACTTGTTCCAGAGGATCCGACATCCTACTCAGCCCATCTTGGGTACCAGGCACATGGTGCACAGACATACATGTAGGCAAACACCCAGACACATAAACTTTAAATTCCTAAAATTTAAAAAAAAAAAAAAAAAAAAAAATCCTAAAGTGCAAGAGTGGAAATGCTGACAATTCAAATCCCATAAAGCAAAGTGGCAAAGGCTTGCCTTTAAATGAACCCTACATGGCTTGGTACTGCGTCTGGCTTCAGATAACCACTGGGCCAGGAAAGGTACTCTTCACAGACTAGAGCAAGGCATTACAACGATCACAGCTTCATAAAAAGTAAGCCGGGCGTGGTGGCGCACGCCTTTAATCCCAGCACTCGGGAGGCAGAGGCAGGCGGATCGCTGTGAGTTCGAGGCCAGCCTGGTCTACAAAGTGAGTCCAGGATGGCCAAGGCTACACAGAGAAACCCTGTCTCGAAAAAACCAAAAAAAAAAAAAAAAAAGTATTTTAGAAGGGAACAGTGACCCACATTTTTAGTCTCCTTTGGAGGTAGGCAGGAGGATCTCTATTGCGTCTAAGGCCAGCCAGCCAGGACTACAAAGTGAGATATTATCTCACAAAGAACAAATGAGCAAACAAAAAAGTGAATGAAAGACAAGAGTAAGTTAGTTCATATTACAGAGGTTCTTTCTAGGCTTGGTGGCTCACAGATGCCATCTCAGCTCGTGACAGGCAGAGGCATCACTATGAGTTCAAGGTCAGCCTTGGCTGCAGGTTAGTCTGAGCCACTTAAGGAGACTCTTAAAACAAACCAAAAAATTTTCTCTCATTACATTTTTGTACTAGAGATTTTAGTCAAACAGATTTTTAAAAAAAGACTGATGGGCTGCAGTGGCGCATGCCTATAATCCCAGCACTCGGGAGACAGAGGCAGGTGGATCTGTGAGTTCGAGGCCAGCCTGGTCTACAGAGCTAGTTTTAGGACAGCCAGGGCTATACAGGAAAACACTACTGTCTTGGGGAAAGGAAGAGAGAGAGAGAGACAGACAGACAGACAGACTAATGTAAAATTGTCATTATAGATTTCATGACTGTGTGTATACAGAAAACCCAAAAGAACCTATAAATTTAACAAAGTAAATATTTAAAAACTTTAGGGGTTGCAGATTGAGGCTCTGAGTGTTTGATTAATCCTCAGCTCCAGAAAACAAACAAACCAAACCAAACCTATTTCTACTTCTTTACACTAGGAATTAAAGAAATACAACTCTTTTCTATGATATCATACTCATCAAATATAGGATGCAATTGGTAAAATTCAATGGTAGAGCACTGTGTTTGATCCCACCACTGGGGGAAGTAGCAAACACCAAATACAGAAATAAATCTAATGGAAGATCGTCAGGTCTTGCAAAGTAAAGTCAAAACACTTGTAAGGAAAATTAAGGAAGCTTTAAGCAAATAAATGGAAAAATGTAACAGGCTTACTGAAAGACTCAACGATTGACTCAGTTTCCCCTAAGTGAAGCAGGGGGCCAAAACCCCAGTAGAGATTTGTAAATCCGCAAGGTAACTACACAGAACGTAGAGCAGCTGGGATGCTGTACAGACTGTGGGGGTAAGAACACAAAAGCTGAAGGCCTACTTGGGCACACACCAAGTGAGATGGGGCCACTGTGTTAAACCAGAAGCGGGAGCGTGCTAAAACATTTCAGCCTGGCAGTGGTAGCCCATGCCTGTGAGTGATCCCAGCACTCGGGAGGCAGAGGCAGGCAGACTGCTGCTGAGTTCAAGGCCAGCCTGGTCTACAAGTGAGTCCAGGACAGCCAAGGTTACATAGAGAAATCCTGTCTCGAGAAGCCAAGAGAAAAAGAGAGAGAGAGAGAGAGAAAATCGATCCACTAGGAAGCTCCTTAAAAGGTAAATAACTCAAAAGTAGCTTTAGCAAGTGGGTAAGGGGTCACTTACAGGGCTCTTTATCTGATGTGAAGTGTGTCCTGTCCCCACAGGAAAGAAAAGTCCTGCACTCGGGAGGCAGAGGCAGGCGGATCACTGTGAGTTCGAGGCCAGCCTGGTCTACAAAGTGAGTCCAGGATGGCCAAGGCTACACAGAGAAACCCTGTCTCGAAAAACAAAAACAAAACAAAACAACAACAACAAAAAAATCGTTGCGTGTAGTGGTTCATGCCTGTAATCCCAGCACTCAGGAGGTTGAGATTGGAACATTTCCTAATTAGAGATTAGACTAAGCAAAATGGCAAGATACTGTCTGAAAACAAAAATAATAAAATTATGAGATACTTAACTGTATTATAAATTAAGTATTAAATATTTAGCTACTTCCAAAGCAGTAACATCTAATAGTAACACAAAATGGCCATTTCTGATCCCTGGATTTAATACAGTTAAATTATTGGCTGGGATGATTATAGATTTGCACCAATCCTTCTTAGGTTTTTTTGAAACAGGGTTTCTGTGTGGCCTGGGTTTCTTTCTTTCTTTTTCTGGTTTTTGGTGACAGGGTTTTTCTGTGTAGCCTTGACTGTCCTGTGTAGCCTGGCTTTGTAGACCAGGCTAACTTTGAACTCGTACAGATCCACCTGTCTCTGCCTGCCCAGGTTCTGGGTTTACAGGCGTGGTCGGCGCCGGTTCAGCTTTGTGTTTCTTAGAATTTAGCGCCATAAATCAAGAGATCCAATTGCCTCTGTCTCCCAGCTGGGATTCCAGGAATGGGAAACCACAATCCGCAATGGCTTGCAAATTTCACTCACATAATCCTACAGATAAAACTACTTGCCGCTTGGGTTTTGAAACCGGGTCGCTCTCCGCAGCACTGGCTGGCACAGAACTCACTGTATAGACCTGGATGGTTTCGAACTCACAAAAACTCCCCCTACCTCTCCAGTGCTGGGATTAAAGAGAAGCGCCACCACGTCCAGTTTGTTTTAAATTTGAAAACAACACTGCTTAATGGAAAGAGAGCCATGGGTGTAATTCGAAGACAGTTATAGGAAAAAGCCGCAAAGAGAGACCAAACGCACCAAGCTTAGTCGCCACAGAGGCCAGAAACCCTGGAGGCCAGGGTCACGGCTACCCTGACACTGTGGGCGTCCCACCTGTAGCACCACCCTCCTCGGAATGGGAGAAACGCCGCCTCTCAGGAAAGGTAAGCCTGAACCGCTCCACGAGGATGGATAACTCACCTCCAACCCAGCGGCGGGAAATTCCCCTCAGGATTTGCAGTGCAAACAGCCCTGCCGGCTCCGCCCCTCTCCCGGAGGCCTTTGCGGCTGAGCATGCGCAGCGCAGCCCACCTGGTGCAGGGGAGGTGGACAGGGCGGGGCTTCAGAAGGTTTAACCTTAGGCTATTCCTGAAGTCACCTTTAGCTGCCCCGTTTTTGGTTTTTTTTTTTTTTTTTTTTTTTTTTTTTTCTTTCTTTTTTCCTTTCCTTTCCTTTTTTAAATTTTTTTAAATTTATTTTTATTTATTTTTTTATTTTTTATTTTAAACAGGGTCTCGCTTTGTAGTTCTTGTTGTCCGGGAACTCACCATGCAGACCAGGCTGGTCTATGAACTCACAGAGATCCTCCTGCCTCAGCCTCCCAAGTGGTGGGATTAAGAGCATGTGTCACCACAGTAGGCATATTTGGGTCCTTGGAGGCTCCTGTAAATCCGGAGTAACGGCACAGGCCTGTAATTGTAACACATAAGGTAAAAAAATCCAAGGCCAGCCTTGTTTACAAACCCTACCACACCAGTTTTTTTTTTTTAAGTGGGGATGGGGTTGGGGGCAATGAGATTACAGCCTTTTAAGACGGTTACTGCCAAATATGTCACACAGGTTCTGTTCACTGGAATGCAGTGAGTGGACGATGAGAACTGACACCTACAAATTACCCTCCGACCTCTGCAATGTGCACACAAATGCAATAAACAAATATTTATCATTAGTGACTCAGCTTTTAAGTTACAATTTAAAAAACATGGTAGTTGCCTGGGCATGGTGGCACGTGCCTTTAATCCCAGCACTCAAGAGGCTGAGGCAGGCAAATCTCTGTGAGTTCGAGGCCAGCCTGGTCTGCAAAGTGAGGGCCAGCCGAAGCTACAAAGAAACTCTGTCTTGAAAAAAACAAAACAAAACAAATCGGGCTGGAGAGATGGCTCAGTATTTAAGAGTTCTGCCTGCTCTTCCAGAGGTATTGAGTTCAATTCCCAGCAACCACATGGTGGCTCACAACCATCTATAATGAGATCTGATGCCCTCCTCTGGCCTGCAGGTGTATGTGCAGGTAGAGCACTGTATACATAAGAATAAATAAATAAATCTAAAAGAAAAACAAAACAAATCAAGACCAAAAGAACATGGTTTTAAATACAGTTTCAGAAAAAGAGGAATGAGAAAGTAGGGACAGAGGGCATAGCTAAAGAAACAAGGGGTGGCTGGTGAGATGGCTCAACAGGAAGGGGATAAAAGAAGGAACTATAATGACGCTTTCTCAAAAAAGTGTAAGGGCAGATAATTTTGATTATTTCTAGTCATAAAAACAAAATATAATGTACATAAGTTTAATAATTTATGCAATCTTTTCTTTTTTTTTTTTCTTTTTTTTTTTTGGTTTTTCGAGACAGGGTTTCTCTGTGTAGCCTTGGCCATCCTGGACTCACTTTATAGACCAGGCTGGCCTCGAACTCACAGCGATCCGCCTGCCTCTGCCTCCCAAGTACTGGGATTAAAGGCGTGTGCCACCACGCCCGGCTCTCAATCTTTTCTTTGAGCTTAACTTTTGTCAGGTCCCAGCCCGCAGGAAAAAATCGAATCAGGGTTCACCTGAAAGAGGGAGTGAGGATTGGAAGTAGGATACAGAGACGCGAGAAATTTCTGATCAAGATTCACTTTATTGCCGACTAGCAGGAACATATATAGGGCAAGGTCAATAGGAGCTATTCCTATCTCACTCACCCTAGCCCCCCGGGCAAGATTGCAATAGCCTAAATCGCTCTCTGTAGAACTTCCTAGTTCTCTGAGTAGTTCCTTGTAAGAACTTTCTAGATCCTCTGGGTGGTTCCAAGTAGAGACTTCTCTACTTCTTTCAAAGGTAAATAGTCCAAGGATAGCCTAGAACACAAGCCCTTGTGGTGAGGTAAAGGTCAGCAACTCAAAGGTCACAGCATATAGCCTAAGCACAGGATTTTCTGACATGGCAGAATTTTGCATGGGTCCCCACAAACTTTTATCTTTTTTTTTTTGAAGGGGGGGTTTCTCTGGGTGGCTCTGGTTGTCCTGAAACTCGCTATATAGACCAGGCTACCCACAAACTCTGAGATTCTCCTGCCTCTGCCTCCTGAGCACTGGTACTAAAGGTGTGTGCCACCATGCCTGCCTTTTCTTCCTTCCTTCCTTCCTTCCTTCCTTCCTTCCTTCTTTTGAGACAGAGTCTCATTGTGTGCCCAGAACTCAAAGAGCTCTGCCTATTTCTGCCTTCTGAGTGCTGGAATTAAAGGCGTGTGCCACAACATCCCCCAATTTGCTCTACCCCCGCTCTCTCTCTTTTTTTTTTTTTTTTTTTTTTTTTATAAATGCTGGAGATTCCTGTAAATAATCCCAATCCAAAACTCTTGGTTCGCCACGTTACATTTTTGTGGTGTCCGTATTTTGGTCTGCAGTGGGCTCCCTGTCTGGGGTAAGGACCTGTGTACGTGTATATGTCGCATCTCCCCGGAAAAGGTTTTGTCACACAAGAGCTTCACCTCCTTTGAGCAAGATAACAGCGGTGGCTTTCTCTCTGAGGGATGTAACCTCCCCAGTAACAAGCTTTTGAGGGGGGTTTTAAAGACCCTGCATAAGTTCTTTTCTGTGGAGTAGAAATCAAATCCAATCAGAAAGTGGTTCGCTAACCTCATAACAGACTTGCTTTCCTGGTAGGCTACTCTTGCCCTGACTGGTTGATTTACATCTTGTAAGGCTGTTGATGACAACTCTGCTTCTGAAATCTGCACAGTACCTTGAGGCCACGCCAGAAGGCAGAATGGACGAAGCTCCCAGCCCAGTTCCAACTTGATTTCTTTCCTCCTCCTCCTCTTCTTTTTCTTCGTTAATTTACTATTAGTTTTGTTTTGTTTTGTTTTGTTTTTTTGGAACAGGGTTTCTCTGTGTAGCCTTGGCTGTCCTGGGCTTGATTTGTAGACTAAGCTGGCCTCGAACTCACAGCAATCTGCCTGGCTTTGCCTCTCTGAGTGCTAGGACTAAAGGCGTGCGCCACTGTGCTCTGCAATTTATTTTTTAGAACCAAGGCATATAGCCTCTTAAGTAACAGGGTCATACTGTCCTCTTCTGGCAGGCAATCAGTAACAGTGGCAATAACCTGTATGGTTTGGGGGAACTTCAGGAAGTTCCCTGGCCAATGAGTACAGTAGTGAGAAACTGTACAATTATAAAATATAAGATGCTTGTCTGCTTGTCCAACTTTGCTTGCCCAGCAGCCTGAGAACCTCTCCCAGTTCTCGGAACTGCTAACCTCAAGAGTTCCACCCTAATTCCCAGAATAGTTACATGCAAATTTGCAGATATCAGATGTCCTCACAAGAGGTTCCCTCAGGCCAGATGTCCTAATGTCCATATGGATTCCAGTGATAAGCAACCTCACCTACTTTGTGGTTTTTGCCTTTAAACTAGCCTGTAACAGCTACTCCCGAGGGCTGAGGGACCCTGACACATCAACAATTGGGACCTTTGACATGTCAGTAATAAATTTTGCCTATACCTATACCTCTGAGCTGGTGTGACTTGAGTGGTCTCTTGCAGAGACCCCCTTCCCGAATTGGACCCCCGAGGTCCAACATTTTAGGCCAGGGTCCAACAGTAGGTCACTCTTGGCGGTGGGATTTTCCCGTTGAATGACCTAAGGCTTCTGGAATCAGCGTTAGCTTACTTACACAGGTTACCTGGAGGGAGCACAAAGGTCCTTGTGTGCACAGATAGCTCAAGGGAAAGCAGAATGTTAAACACACTGGGTTGTCTGTTTTTGTTTTTTGAGACAAGGTTTCTCTGTGTAGCCTTGGCTGTCCTAGACTTAACTCTGTAGACCAGGCTAGCCTCGAACTCACAGTGATCCGCCTGCCTCTGCCTCCCGAGTGCTGGGATTATAGGCGTGCCACTACCACGGCACAGCCTACTGGGTTCCTTTTTTTTTTTTTTTAGAGGAAAAGCTATATAACCAGTTTTTCCACCTGGAAGGCTGGGAATGGAGGTGATTAAATATCCTGTTGATCTGCATTATCTGAAGGGCCAGGCCACACCACAAGCAGGACGGAGATGGCTGATGGTCTAGGTGACCTTTGCATTATTTATAGAGGCAGGGGTTCCTGAAACCTCCCACAACAAGGGCCAGAAGGGCTAATAGCCCAAATGACCAGTACAGTATCCGTACGACCACACCAGATCCTTGCCTATCTCTAGAAGCCATCCTCTTGGAAGAAGTGACATGCGCTTGGGTTGATGTGTGATGTAAGTGTGTCTCTTGTGCCCAGAAGCCCTGGAAACCGACTTACTGACTTGCTCCCCATGGTGTGCTCAGTCAGCATCGCGGTCGGGGTGGTGGTGGTGGTTAGCATCACCCTCTGTGGGTTGGGCCCTCCCACGTCAATCAAGAAAATGCTCTACAGACTTGCCTCTAAGCCATTTAGATAGAGGGATTCTTCTCAATTGATGCCCTTTTCCCAGATTAACCATGGCTTGTTTCAAGTTGATTAAAGAACAAACAAACAACTAACCAGAGTTCCTCTCCAGACTTCCTTTCTCCTATCTACCTGGCCTTTTCCTGTTTATATCTTTTCACTTTTTAAAAATTAATTAACTAATTAATTTAGTTTTTGGTTTTTTGAGACAGGATTTCTCTGTATAGCCTTGGCTGACCTAGACTCATTTTGCAGACCAGGCTGGCCTCGAATTCACAGTGATCTGCTTGCCTCTGCTTCCCGATTAACTTATTTTTTTTATTGTATACAGTATTCTGCCTGCATGTAACAACTACATGTCAGAAGAGGGTACTAGATCTCATCATAGATTGTTATGAGCCACCATGTGGTTGCTGGTAATTGAACTCAGGACTTTTGGGAGAACAGCAAGTGCTCGTAGCCTGTGAGCCATCTCTCCAGCCCCACCTTTCCACTTTTTGCACTCTTGTATCACAGGTATTCTACTAGGACCACCACCCCACCCCAACCCCCAGCCTGTACATCCCCTTAAAGAATTTTCCCCCCATCTACTATCTTCAGCTCTCTACACATTCACTCCTGTACAAATCCTCATGCATAAATGTTAGAAGCTTAGGATCTACTTATGAGAGAGAACACATGGCCTTTTTTTTCTTAGCCTGAGTTACCTTGCTTGATACAATGTTTTCCAGTTCCTATTATTATTATTTTTCCAAGACAGGGTTTCTCTTTATAGTCTTAGCTGGCCTGGACTTGCTTTTGTAGACCAGGCTGGCCTTGAACTCACAGAGATCCACCTGCCTCTGCCTCCCGAGTGCTGGGATTAAAGGCTTGTGCCACCATGTTTGCCTTTCTTTCTTTCTTTCTTTCTTTCTTTCTTTCTTTCTTTCTTTCTTTCTTTCCAAGACAAGGTTTCTTTGTATATCCCTGGCTGTTCTGGAGCTGGATCTGTAGACCAGGCTGGTCTTGAACTCAGAGACCTGCCTGTCTCTGCCTTTCAAGTGCTGGGATTATAGGTGTGTACCACCACAGGCTGGCAAAATGTATTTCATTTGTTTATTATTATTGTGTGTGCTTGAATACACTCTTGAGCATGTGTAAACCATGTATGGGGGTGTGTGCACCCATCTCTCTCATGTAGAGGTCAGAGGACAACTTTTGTGACTCTCTTCTCTCCTTCCCCTATAGGTTTTGGGGATTAAACTCACATTGTCAGACTGGCTCAAATTCAGAGAGATCCATCTGCCTTTGCCTCCTGAGTGCTGGGATTACAGGTAGGAGTGATGGGTCTGGGGTCATTTAGAGATTTACCAGTCTGACCATGTCTTAGTTAAGATTTCATTGCTGAAAAGAGACACCAAGGCCAAGGCAGCTCTTATTAAAAAACCAAAAACAATATTTAGATGGGGCTGGCTTATGGTCTATTATTATCATGGTGGGACGCCTAGCGGTGTCCAGGTATACATGACACAGGAGAAAGAGCTAAGGGTTCTACATCTTGATCCATAGGCAGCAAGGAGGAGACTGTCTTCCTTGGTCAGAACTTGAACATATATAAACTCAAAGCCTCTGCCCCTACAGTGGCACACTTCCTGCAACAAGGCTACACCTCCTGACAGCGCCACTCCCTATGGCCAAACATTCAAGCACATGAGTCTCTACCATACCTTATATATCATATGTCATACCATAGACCACAAATCATTTTTAACAAAGAAGAGGCTTTATTCAGATGCTGGCACCAGGACTACAGCCGAGATTTGGGATTCTCAAGACGTAGTCTCCAACCACTTTATCAGGGGTTTATAAATTCAAAACCACAAGGTTACATTCTGGGGGTCCTGTCTACATGCAAGCAGGGGCTTAATCTGCAACAGAGGTCTTGCAGATGGCCTGGTTATCTTAAGCAAGCAAGCTGTTTACAGAAGCAGAACCAATGGTTAGCACTGTGACAGCCATCTTGCATGAACAGTAGTTCTGTTAAAATTTTAGAAAACTAAGCAATTACAAGCTCGAAAGTTGGCACATGCCTGTAATCCTAGCACTCAGGGAGGGAGGCAGAGGTAGGTGGATCTCTGAGTTTGAGGCCAGCCTGGTCTATGAGCGAGTGCAGGATAGTTAAGGGTACACAGAGAAACCCCATCTGGGGGGGGGGGGGAGGGAGGAATAAAGCCCTTAACATTCTGGCAAGTCATCTGTTCTTTTTTTTTTTTTTTTTTAAGTCATCTGTTCTTGGGAAGGCTGAGGGGCAGGGGCAGCTTTCACAGGCTAGAGGAATTTTTTACTTCAGAGATCTCTTAAACATAGTAAATGACTTAAAGCATTGTAATTGGCTTGAAGCATTGTTAGCCCCCAGGTAGTGGTGGCAGCGGTGGCATACACCTTTAATCCCAGGACTGGGGAGGCAGAGCCTGGACTAGAGAGCCAGTTTCAGGACAGCCAAGGATACACAGAGAAACCCCATCTCAAAAAACCAAAAACAAAAGACCATTGTTAGCCATCATAGTGCCAGCGTAAGTGGCTTGAACATGAAAAATTTCAAAAACTGTGCATATGTGCACATGTATGAGTGAGTGCATGTCCATGTGCATGGTCATGTATGTATATGGAGACCGGAGTTCAACATCACATGTGCCTTCCTCTGATGTTGCCCACATTGATTTTTTGTTATTGTTGTTGTTTGTTTTTAAGACAGGGTCTCTTCCTGAACCCAGAGCTCGGGAGTTGGCAACACTAACTGACAATTGAACTCTGGGGATCTTCTTCTTTCTGCCCAGCCCCTAGTACTACATTTATAGGCATGTGCCACCACAGCTGGCATTTCCGTGGGATCCTAACTGAGGTCCTCATGCTTGTGCTGCAGGGACTTTAATAACTGAGACACTTCCCCCCACCCCCCCCCACCCCCGCCCCTGAAATTGAATTTGTTGTGTAACAAGCAGCAGCAACAGGAAACACAAGGACAGAGATTCACCTTCAGGTCTTAAGGCAGGTGACACAAAATATCCAGTGTCCTCCACCTGAGTGAAGCGCAGTAAAGTAGTTGCTATTATGAGTAAACACAGTCAGGAGGACTCAGGAGAGTAGAGATGACAAATGCTTAGGAGCTGCCTGCATGCAGTGTCAGAATCCAGGTTCTAAGCTTAACACTTACCGCCACTCTGAAGAATTTGAAGGGCTCTAATTCAAGATTCTAATCAGCATCCCTCTGAGCATAGACTTCTAAAGTATCTACCATAGAAGCCAGGTATGATGGCACACACCTTTATTCCAGCACTCCAGAGGCAGAGGCAGATAGATCACTGTGAGTTCAAGGCCAGCCTGGTCTACATAGTGAGTTCTTGTGGAAGCTTTGGTTTATATATAAACATGGTTTTGTTTTAATCCCAGGTGTGGAGATATGAGGGATACCCCCAGTTTGTCCACAACTGATAACTGCCTCCTGAGTGGGCACGTGATCTTTGTCAGCTGGGAACTACCTCGTGCAGGGGGCATGGTCTTTGTCAGTGGGGATAAAAGCCAGACCCAGAGAGAGACTAGGGACTCCCAGAAAGAAGGCGGCTGCTGGCCCTTCCCTCCCGCTGCTCCTGGTTGCTATTGATGCAGTTTGACAAGAAGATATTGGAAATATCCTGAAACGGAGATTGGACTTGCCCTAAGGAACGGAGATTGGACTTGCCCTAAGGAACGGAGATTGGACTTGCCCTAAGGAACGGAGATTGGACTTGCCCTAAGGAACGGAGATTGGACTTGCCCTAAGGAACGGAGATTGGACTTGCCCTAAGGAACGGAGATTGGACTTGCCGTAAGGAACGGAGATTGGACTTGCCCTAAGGAACCTGACAACCCTGAACACCAGGAAGCAGATAAGGAAAACCATACCCCTTCTCCCCACTAACCTTTCTCCCCTGCCTGGTGTTGGAGTGTTGGAAGAAACTGGGGTGAAGTAGGGAAAAAGAGATTTAAGGTACCCAAAATAAAAATAAAATTTACAATTATACCAACAAGTTCTAGGACAACCAAGGCTACATAGAGAGACCCTGTCTCAGAAAACAATAAAAGAGAAGAAAAAAGAGCAGACCAGAGGTGGTGGCGCACACCTTTAATCCCAGCATTCAGGAGGCAGAGGCAGGTGAATCTCTGTGACTTCGAAGCCAGCCTGGTCTACAAAGAGAGTTCCAGGACAGTCAAGGCTACACACTGTCTTAAAAAAAAAAAAAAGAAAGAAAAAAGAAAATCAGAGCTGAGTGGTGGTGGCACACTTACTGGGGAGGCAGAGGCAGGCAGATCTCTCTGAGTTCCAGGCCAGCCTTGTCTACAGAGCATGTCATAGGACAGCCAGGGGTACATGAATAAACATTGTCTCCAAAAAAAAAAAAAAAAAAAAAAAAGCCAGTTTATCCTTCTTTGAGTTGAAACCAAAAAGGCCTAAGTATTTGTTGTCATTTTCTTCACATATAAACTTGTTGAAACCTATACTCATCACCAACAACAAAACAAATTGCCTAAACATCCCTCAGCCTAATCAGACCTTCCCCCTTGATCCCAGGTTGCATGATCTACAGTGAGCTAGCTCCTGTGATTGGCCAAGCAGCCTTGAAATGCGTGCAAGAGAAGGCAAAGCCTGCCTGTGAGAAAAACTAAATTATTTAAACACCTGATCACTCCCTGAGCCGGTGAAACCAAAGTAGCTGAGTGACAAAGGGGTCTAAGGCACACATCAATAGAGAGATCCAGGCAGAAGCCTTTTGACCAGGGGAGACAGACAGACAGACTCCCAAGTGAAAATGGATCAGCTTTAAAATGAAAGCCGTCTGTCTTAGTCAGTAGTCTATTGAAGTCTAGTGAAGAGATGCTATGACCAAGGCAACTCTGATAAAGGAAAGCATTTAGGTGGATGCTAGCTTACAGTTTCAGAGGCTTAGGACATTATCATGCCAGGGAGTATGGCAGCAGGCATGGCACGTGATCAGTAGGTGAGAGTTACATCCTGATCCTCAGGCAGAGGGTGAGAGTGGGAGGGGCGGGGGGAATGTAGAAGAGACTGGTGTAGGCTTTTGAAGCCTCAAAGTCACCCCCCCCCAATCCCAGTGACACAGACTTCCTACAATAAGGTCACAACTCCTAATCTTTCTATCATTTTTTTTCTTCCCTCCCCCCTTTTTTCCCTAATCCTTCTAATCCTTTAAAATAGAGTTATTCCCTGGTGACTAAGCCTTCAAATATATGAGCCTATGGAGGCCATTCTTTCTGTTGTTGTTTAGTTTTGCTTTGTCTTTCTGGGATAGGGTTTCTCAGTGTAGCCCTGGCTGTCCTGGAACTCTTTCTGTAGACCAGGCTGGCCTCGAACTCAGAGATCCACCTGCCTCTGCTGGGATCAAAGGTGTGCGACACCAGACGCCACCGACCCCGCCCAGCTGAGGCCATTTTTATTCAAACCGCCACACCACCTCACCAACTGAAATAGGGCTAGAGGAGGGAAGTGTGGAGGCTCTCCTCTCTCCAGGGCTCTTCTTTTTCTGTGGGATATGTCCCAAAGAAGCCAGGGATAAAGTACAAGACTCAGAAAGCTCCTGAAACCTGAACTTTCGCCGGGTAGAGAGTAAACCCTCAGCCGTTAACAGGCCTGTTTTCTGGTGTGGTACTGAATGCCGAAAGACTTCGTTCCTACCCTGAGGCCCTCATGATTTCTTCAAAAAAAACAGTGAATCTGAGACTGATGGCATCCCCCGTGTGCTGGCTAGTCTATGTCAACTGGACACAACCTAAAGTCATTTAAGAGAAAGTAGCCTCAATCAAGAAAATGTCTGCAGCCGGGCGTGGCGGCACACGCCTTTAATCCCAGCTCTCGGGAGGCAGAGGCAGGCAGATCTCTGTGAGTTTGAGGCCAGCCTGGTCCACAAAGCGAGTCTGCTGCTGCTGCTGCTGGAACTTGTTGGGCTGCAGCTCTCAGATCCTAAGTTCCTCTCAGAGCTCCAAGCTCCTACCAGTTGGCTCCGCCTCAGAACCTCTGTTCTAGTGGTCACGGGATCAGCCTTGGGTGCTCTCCCACACCCTTTGCTGTTAAGTCTGCAGTTTAACCAAAGGCTGTAACACTGCGGTATCACCACCAAGGGCTTCCAAACTCTGAGTCTCCTCTGCCATCTAGTTCTGGCAATCTCATTAAAAAGAGCTAACTGCGACACAGTGGAAAAACTCTTTTCCACATCCCTAGTGAGACAGGACATCTTGTCGCCTGGACCCGGCTCCTTGAGCTCCAGCTGTTCTTGAGGGAAGTGCAACCCAGGACTCTGGGTTTCATCTGTTTCCTTCTGGAAGCTTGGATGGTCTAGTGGCGGTGGGAGAAACGGAACCACGTTCCTACGCGGATATCTTACAGCCATACCATCTCTGACACCTTGGGGTTGCCAACAGAGTCCAGGCTTCGCCTTCACAGCTTCACTCAGTGGCCTCTATGCAGGGCCTGCATTATAGACCTGCATTAGAGTGATTACTAGTAGCCATGTGACAGAGTCAATACTAGGCTGTACTGAAATGTCTTCAGGTAAGGAAATTAGTTCACTGTTTTTCTTTCTTTCTTTTTTTTTTTTCTGAGACAGGGTTTCTCTGTGTAGCCCTGGCTGTCCTAGACTCACTTTGTAGACCAGGCTGGCCTCGAACTCACAGACATCCTCCTGCCTCTGCCTCTCGAGTGCTGGGATTGCAGGTGTGTGCCACCACGCCTACCTAGTTCACTGTTTTTCAATTTAGCCTGTGGCAAATCTTTAGGACAAGGGTAGAAAGAAGCCACATTTGAGGTTGGGGATTTAGCTCAGTGGTAGAGCACTTGCCTATCAAGCACAAGGCCCTGGGTTCAGTCCTCAGCTCTGGAAAAAACAAAGAAAGAAAGAAAGAAGCCATCACGTTCTTTGCCAAAATATTATAAGAATGTTCTCTAGGTCAGTTGCAAATATTAATTCCCTTCTGAAACTCCTTGAGTTGGGCCTCAACTCAAGTTGAGTTCTCTGTATTGCTCTCTTCCAAGCCCACTAAGCCCTGCTTACAGCAAGCAACAACCTTCCTTGTCCAAAGTTCCAATGTCTTCCATACTTCTCAAAAAAATAAATTATGGCTTGTCACAATAGCTCACTCCCTGATACTACTAAGAACCAAATATTCAGGGTTGGAGAGATGGCTCAGTGGTTAAGAGAACTGACTGCTCTTCCAAAGGACCTGGGTTCAATTTCCAGCACCCACATGGCAGCTCATAACTGTCTGTAACTCCAAGATCTGACACCCTCACACAGACATAAAAGCAGGCAAAACACTAATGCACATGAAAATAAGAAAAGAGAGGAAAAAAAAAAAAAAGAACCAGGCAGGGCATGGTGGCCCACGCCTTTAATCCCAGCACTTGGGAGGCAGAGGCAGGCAGATCTCTGTGAGTTTGAGGCCAGCCTGGTCTACAAAGTGAGTCCAGAACATCTAAGACTACACAGAGAAACCCTGTCTTGAAACAAAACAAATCAAACAAACAAACAAAAACAACAACAAAAGAAAAGAAAAGAAAACAGAGCCGGGCGTGGTGGCGCATGCCTTTAATCCCAGCACTCGGGAGGCAGAAGCAGGCGGATCGCTGTGAGTTCGAGGCCAGCCTGGTCTACAAAGTGAGTCCAGGATGGCCAAGGCTACACAGAGAAACCCTGTCTCGAAAAACCAAAAAAAAAAAAAAAAAAAAAAAAGAAAAGAAAAGAAAAGAAAACAAAAAATAAAAAACCGAAACTGTCAGAACTAAATTCTCATTTAAAAATGTCTGAAGAGGTCGTGACTGACAGGGAGATTGTTCAACAGTTAGGAGAGCTTGCTGCTCTTGTAGAGCACACGGGTTCTGTTCTCAGCGCACACTTGGAGGTTCACAAACATCAGTGACTGCAGGTCCCGGGATCCAACACCTTCTTCTGACCTTTGTGAAGATCAGGCTCACACATGGTATACAAGTATTCATAGTCATGAAACAAAACATCTTTAAAAAAATAAAAATATGGCTGGGCAGTGGTGATGCACGCCTTTAAGTCCAGCCTTTGGGAGGCAGAGACAGGCAGATCTCTGAGTTCAAGGCCAACTTGGTCTACATAGTGGGTTCCAGGACAGCCAAGGCTTACACAGACAAACCCTGTTTCAAAAAACAAACCCCCCCCCCCCAAAAAAAAGATGTCTTTTCAGGACTGGGGCTGTAACAAATTGGTAGGTTTCTCTCTGGGAATAAGAAAAGCGGTGGGTACAATCACCACCAAAAAACTTGATGCCAGGGCACACACCACACCCCCTAGTTTTCTGATGGCATGGGCAGGAGAAGCAGCCCATAGAACTCAAGGCCAGCCTGGTCTAGGTTACTGAAACCTTGACTCAAAAATATGTCAAGTTTGGTAAGCTGGGCGTGGTGGCGCATGCCTTTAATCCCAGCACTCGGGAGGCAGAGGCAAGTGGATGTCTGTGAGTTCGACGCCAGCCTGGTCTACAAAGGGAGTCTAGGACAGCCAAGACTACACAGAGAGACCTTGTCTTGAAAAACAAAACAAAACAAAAAGTCAAGTTTAGGCATGGTAGCTCACTCCTGTAATCCCAGCATTCTAGAGATTATGGCAGGAAGATTGCCTCAAGTTTTAGACCAACCTAGGCTACCTAGTAAATTCAATGCCGGTTTGAGCTACAAAGTGAGACCCTGTTTTAACAAAACAAAAAAGCTGTCTTGAAACCTAAATGTTATTAAAGGAATTTTGGTTTTTGGTTTTTGTTTTTCAAAAAACCAGATTCACTTTGTAGGCCAGGCTGGTCTCAAACTCACAGCCCTCTGCCTGCCTCTGCCTTCTGAGTGCTGGGATAAAGGTGTGTGCCACCACGCCTGGTTTAAAGGAATTTTTATACAGCACAAAGGGTAAAAAGAACAAGAAAGAATATGTTAAAGAAGAGCTTATTACATATTAAAAATATTTAAAATTTTTATATACCCGCCCCCCCGCCCGCTTGTGTTCTCCTCTCTCTCTCTGTCTCTCTCTCTCTCTCTCTCTCTCTCTCTCTCTCTCTCTCTCTCTCTCTCTCTCTCTCTCTCTCTCTCTCTCTCTCTCTCTCTCTGTCTGTCTCTCTCTGTCTCTCTCTGTCTCTCTCTCTCTCTCCTCTCTCTCTGTTACATGAATGCAGTTGCATAGGGATGCCAGAAGAGGGCATCAGATGCCCTTTGAGCTGGAGTTATAGACAGGCAGACCAAACCTAGCTCCTCTTGAAGAGCAGGAAGGGCTCTTAATCGTTGAGTCAGCTCTCCAGGCCCCTTAACATGTTTTTGAAGACTGAAAACTTTTTTTTTTTTTTTTTTTTTTTTGGTTTTTCGAGACAGGGTTTCTCTGTGTAGCCTTGGCTGTCCTGGACTCACTTTGTAGACCAGGCTGGCCTCGAACTCACAGCAATCCGCCTGCCTCTGCCTCCCGAGTGCTGGGATTAAAGGCGTACGCCACCACGCCTGGCTTGAAGAATGAAAACTTATGTGAATAACCACCTATAGAAGCGAGCTCCCTGTCTACAAAGCCAACCCACCCTACAAGTTCCAGAAAAGGTAAAGATGCAGAGGTACTAGGTGACAGGTGATGGTACAGGGATAAAAACATATAAGGGATAACACCGCTAAATTAAGGATGATCAGACCCCCCCCCCCAGCACACCCACAGGAATCAGGATATCCAAATAAGTACTACTAATCTCTTCTTGACTCCTTCATATAGAGAAATTGAACTAGGAAAGTTTCTGGTTCGGGGACATGTAGCACAATAGAGTAGGAGTAATGAACGTGCATTAGACCTTCCTGCTCAAACATGGGGGAGCATGGGGCCTGAAAAGATACCTGAGTGGTTAAGAGTACTGGCTGCGGTTAGAGAGATGGCCCAGTGGGTAAGAACACTGACTGCTCTTCCAGAGGACCCTGGTTCAATTCCCAGCACCCACATGGCAGCTCACAACTGTCTGTAAAGCCTGTTCCAGTGAATCCAACGCCCTCACACAGACAAACATGCAGGCAAAGCATGCACACAAAACAAAATAAATACATTTTAAAAAGGAGCACTAGCTAATTTTCCAGGCATCCATGTGGTAGCTTACAAACTCTAATTTTAGGGGTATATATATATACAATTTTCAAAAATTCTGAGGGTTACAGTTCAGTGGCAGCATGCTAAGAACTAAGGGCTGGGTTACAGTTCAGTGGTTGTGTGCTTGACTAGCAAGTACAGGTTTGAGTTTGATCTTCCGCACTTCAAAGCAAAAAAAAAAAAAAAAAAAAAAAAAAAAGTGGAAAGACGTAGAAAAAGCATTGGCATTGTCAGTGACTCAAATTTGAAATCTCGCTGTGTAGTGGAGATAAACATGTTTTTTTTTTGATCCCAAGTGTGGCATGTGGAGTGGACTTGTGAGAGAACAGAGGATGAACCACTACTTGAGGGGGCTTGGTTTTTGCCAGCTGAAAAACATCCTAGTACAGACTCTGAGAGTGTGTGCAAATATATGTGTGTGTATGTGTGTATATATGTGTGTGTGTGTGTGTGTGTGTGTGTGTGTATACCCAAAGCAGTAGGGCTGGACTTGTTTGGGACTTGGCATTGTTTGGCTGTTCATTGCTCCACTTTGAGATGCTCCTAGAGAGAACTGCCTCAGGGAAGGCTTCAATGCTTTGGGCTCTGGCTGAGGCTCCAGGTTCCGGTTGCTCCAGGTTCCAGGAGCAACTTTGGTGGAATTGCTGGTCTGCTAAAATCCTGTTGACTAAGCCAGGAGAATTGTTCCCAGGAACTGATACCTCATTCTTGTTTTCCTTAATCTCCTTTCCCTCCTGTTTAGGGTAGTCAGACTGTAAGGGAGGTAGAATCATTTGATAAGCTCATGATAAAGTATAGTTGTTAAGGAAACTGAGCCCACATCCCTGGGCACCCATATTATAGTCTCCTACCCTTTTTTGTTGTTGTTGCTGTTTTTGTTTTTTCGAGACAGGGTTTGTCTGTGCAGCCCTCACTGTCCTAGAACTCACTCTTGTAGGCCACATTGGCCTCAAACTCAGAGATCTTCCTGCCTCTGAGACTAAAGACTTGCACTACCACCACATGCCTATTCTCCTAATCTTGAGTAGAGAGAATATCCTTTGATTTGTTCTTTGGAAAGCGTTTCATAGTTTAAAGTTCTCTCTCTCAGAGTTTTGTTTCACTCTCTGGGCTCTTGACTTCTTTCCCTCCTCTAGACAATTTTATATAACAAATGATTTATCCTTGCAATCCAGTAGCTCTCTCTCTCTCTCTCTCTCTCTCTCTCTCTCTCTCTCTCTCTCTCTCTCTCTCTCTCTCTCTCTCCCTGTTTACACATGGAGGGCTGAGGTTGGTGCTGGGTGTTAAATTAGTGAGGGGTTCTCTAGAGTAACAGAAATTAAAGAATGAATCCCTCCCTGCACCCTTTCTGATTTATATACGCTGTGGTCCAGTGTGTAGGGCACTGCATGCATCCACATGAGAATGTTCCTCACTCAGGGGTGGCTAGAGTGCTTTGGGGGTGAGGCTTGTGGCTTGAGCACAAAGCCAGGTTCCCAGCCTCCCCAAGGGAGGTAGGAAATGAGTTCCCACACCAGATGTTACAGTTAGTTCTTTCAGAATGAGACTGAAGGTCTCACTAGGCAGGGGAGACTCGGGAACCCCACAAGATCTAAAAGTGTTGCAGTCTTTTGTGCCGAGGTCACGGCATAGAAAGCAGACAAATGCCCAAAACAAGCCAAAAGGCCATGAAATTGTTGGTATCAGAAGGCAATGGAAACTCGGGCTTGCCAAAGGCCTGAGATTACCACAGTTTCCGCTTTCTGGTCTGTCTGTCGTTCCAGGCAGTCAGGGGAAAGTGCACAAAAGCCCAGAGGCAGATCCTGTGAGATGCAGGCTGGGCGGGTGCTTCCTTAGCAGTCAGCACAGGTCTTGACAGAATGGAGCAGGTAATTCTGAAAGCCCGCAAATGGCAGGGAGTCCTGGAAGCCGAGCATGTCCCTCAGGAGCTCTTCTTTTCTCTGAGTAAGGAGTCTGAGACAGTTGTGGTGGAGTGAGAAAACAAACCAAACTTAATTTGTGGATCAGGGATTTATAAACCCTGGGCACTGGGGAGTTGGGGGGTGGGGGTGGAGAGGTTTCGTGAAGGCGAATGTGTCTGATTTGCTAGGGCTAAGGGTGCCAGGGTACTTCATATACACACAGTGCCTTGCTTACAGCCAATACCATGGGTCCTGTCACAAGAAGGAGAAAACAGTACTTGATTATCTTATGTGTGAGGAGATGACTCCTAGGTACAGTTAAGGGCCATTTGCCGGAGGCTAGGATCTCAGCTGGGGTAGGGTACCTCTGGGAATTCCCTGTGTTGTTAAAGTTCCTTATCAGGAAAGGTTTGGGTCTGTATTTTCCTTCTAGGACTATGTGACACCCCTTACAAATTCGGGGGTTACTAGATCGGGTGGAGTGAGGGCCCCACTAAGAAAGGGAGTCTGCTTACATAGACTGAGTGCCAAACAACTATCTGGAGAAGTCAGACTTTGACCTTATTCAGCAGAGTCCCACAGTCCAGATAATTCAACAATAGTTGTCTATGAACTGAAGGTCCAAGGATCCGGTAGTTATTTAGTTCCTAAGGTTGGCTCTCTCAGCTGATCCTCTCCGCTGGAATCCTAAAGAAGCAGGCTCTAATCCAGTGAAGGAATGGACTTGCTAGTGAGACAAAAGCAAGCAGGCAAAGATTAAGTCTTCCTCCTTCTGTGTCCTTATATAGGCTTCCAACAGAAGATGTGGCCACCTCAAGAAATCTGAATTAGGCCAGGCGGTGGTGGCACGGGCCTTTAATCCCAGCACTCGGGAGGCAGAGGCAAGTGAATTGCTGAGTTCGAGGCCAGCCTGGTCTACAAAGCGAGTCCAGGATAGCCAAGGCTACACACAGAAACCCTGTCTCGAAAAACCAAAAAGAAAAAAGAAATCTGAACTAAAGGAGTATCTTCACATTTCAAAGGTACAGAATAGAAGTGGATCTTCTCACTTCAGATTAAGGAAAAATGTGCCCCGTTTTTGTTGTTGTTTTGTTTTTTGTTAATTCCAGATGGTAGTCAAATTGACAGGAATAACCACCACATGTGTCTTCTTTAATTGCTTCTCTGTCGGGGAACCCTGCTGCTAAGGTCACAATCTGCTCTTACTGGAAAGCCTTGAGCTCAATGCAAAATGGAGGGTGCGTGTCTGGTGCCCTCAGAAGTCAGAAGAGGACACGGTGTCCCTCCCCAGAAACTGTAGTTATGGATGTTGTTGCTGGTAAGTGATCCCAGGTTTTCTGGGTGAGTAAACACTTTTTTTTTTTTTTAAGATTTATTTATTTAATGTATGAATGTGCATGTACACCCACAGGCCAGAAGAAGGCATCAGATCTCATTATAGATGGCTGTGAGCCACCATGTGATTGCTGGGAATTGAACTCAGGACCATTTAGAAGAGCAGCCGGTGCTCTTAACCACTGAGCCATTTCTCCAGCCCCAAGTAAACACTTTTAATTGCTGAGCCATCACTCCAGCTCCTCTACTAGCCTTTGCCAGCTTCTTTCTGTAGGTAGAAAATTAGAGGTTAACAGTTTTTTTCCCCATTATATCATCTCATGTAGCCCAAGCTGCCTTTAAACCTGATATTTAGCCACAGATAGCCTTGAACTCTTGTTCCCGCTGTCTTATCCTTCTGAGTGCTTGAATTACAGGCATGTACCACCACAGTCAGTTCAGAGATTTAAAAATTTTTTAAAGTTTTATAACCTCTGGGCAGTAGTGGCACACAACTTTAATCCCACCACTTGAGAGGCAGAGGCAGATGGATCTCTATAAGTTCCAGGCCAGCCTGGTTCACAGAGGGAGTCCCAGGACAGCCAAGGCTACACAGAGAAACTCTGTCTCAAAAAACCAAAAAGAAAAAAAAAAAAAGACAGTCATGACTCCTTGGCAATCACTTACTAGTTATGGGCTTATAACTATGCACATACAGAGAGCACTAAGTGGACCCAGTGGGCTTGAAATTAAACAGAGTGCCTGGGTGAGGTGGTATATGCCTTTAATCCCAGCACTCATGGAGGCAGAGGTAGATAGACTGCTGAGAGTTCAAGGCCAGCCTGGTCTACAAAGCCAGGGCTACACAGAGAAACTTGGTCTCAAAAACCAAATCAAGCTGGGTGTGGTGGATCTGGTGCCCTCTTCTGGTGTGCAGGTACAATGCAGGCAGAATACTGTATAAATAATAAATTAATAAATCTTTTTTTAAAAAAAGATCACACATCTCTTGGAATCATTACGTCTGCTTTCAATATTGCTTGTGGCTAAGCTATTATGCAAGCATAGAGTATAAAATGTGTAACCTTCTTTCAGTAAACACAGCAATCCTGATTCACCCTCAGATCATGTCAGTCTCCTTCCCTCACCTCCTCTTTGGGACCTGAATCCTACTGGACTCCTGCACTTAAGATGCAAAGACAATCTAAAATAAGAAAAAGAAAGAAAGAAAGAAGGAAAGGATAGAAAGAAAATGCTGGTGGTGAAAAAATGCCAAAGGGCATGAGGAGAAGGGTCAAGCAAAAAAGATGACACCAGAGGAAATTTACATATACATATTATGAATTATAATCATATACAATATATGTTTTCTATTTAAAATTTATTTTTCTGCTTTTTATTGTTTGATAATTTTATACATGCTTATGTGCTGTGATAAAGTCCATCTCCCCCAGCTGGGCGTGGCAGCACACACCTGTAATCCCAGACTCAAACAAAAAATCCATCTCCCCATTCACTGGGTTTTTTGGTTGTTGTTGCTGTTTTGATTTGTGTTGTTTTTTTTTTTTTTTTTCTTTTTTGGGTTTTCAAGACAGGGTTTCTCTGTGTAACTCTGTCTGTCCTGGTCTTGCTTTGTAGACCAGGCTGTCCTCGAACTCACAGCGATCCACCTGCCTCTGCCTCTTGAGTGCTGGGATGAAAGGCGTGCGCCACCACCGCCCTGCTGCTTTCTCTTCTTTAGTTATGCCATACCATCCTAATTCCTTCAGTGTATGCTCCTGTATATGGCAGAGGGGGATCAAGCCAGTCTAACTTCTTCACAGAATCTGCCACCCCGTGGGGCACACCAGACCCTGCTGTTCACCCTGTAAATCATGTACCTGGGGAATCACTCCATGGGCACTGTGCCATACTTATTAACTGAGCTTTTGTCCCCAACTACCAAGGCCTGAGGCTCTGGGTCTGAACCCATTGTTTTGTTTTGTTTTGTTTTTGAGAAAGGGTTTCTCTGTATAACAGCTTTGGCTGTCCTCGAACTCCCTCTGTAGTCCAGGCTGGCCTCGAACTCATGGAGATCTACTTGTCTCTGCCTCCCAAGTGCTGGGATTAAAGGCGTGTGCCACCACCGCCTGGCACGCACTCATTGTTTCTCTTGATTGTGCACTTTCATCCTTGGGACCAAGTGTACCCAAGAGTTTCTGGCACCATCCTTTCCATGTGTAAATCTTTAACTTCTCTATTCTTGGTGCAGTCAGGGGTGCAGTGAGAATTCTTGAGCAGGAGTAGGCAGAGTGATCATGTTATATGGTTCCATGGTGGAGAAGAATTATCTAGTTTAGAGAGACTGCATTGTATACATTCACATCATCTACTGAAGCCTGCACAACATTTCCCAAAGGAAAAAAGAATAAAGAAACTCCTGCTGGGTGGTGGTGGCACACGCCTTTAGTCCCAGCACTTGGGAGGCAGAGGCAGGCAGATCTCCGTGAGTTCGAGGCCAGCCTAATAACAAATTTTGAAAATCATAAAAAATGTAAGTAAATGAATGCTGGAGAGTTGTGATCTTCAATGCTGATATGCTGAAACTTTGTCAAGTAGCACGTGGTTGCCATGTGGTCCAGGCCACTTAAGGCCTATGCCAATGTATGCTGCTTAAACACTTATGAGTGTTTCGAGCATCTCATTGTGTTAGGCTTCATTCACCTTTTCCAAACCTACTTCATTTGGGGTTTGTTAATGCATATACCTCCCTTCCAACCCACCTACCCTAGATGGGAGAGAAAAGAGGTTAATGGGAACAGGAGAAGTAGACCTTGTTGCATTTAGTTCCAGGGAGCAATTCCCCTGGCGTAGTCAGCAGGATTTCAGCAGATCAGCAATTCCACCAAAGTTGCTGCTAGAACCTGGAACAGCAGCCAGAACTGGAGCAGCCACTGGAGTCCAGAGCCTCGAAGCCTTTGCTGGAGCTGTCTCTCTAAGTGGAGAGATGAACAGCCAAACAATATGAAGACCCCAAAAGCCCCAGCCTCCTGTTTTGGGCTCATATATATCATCTCCTCTCGGAGTCTGTAGGAGGATGTGTTTCAGGTGGCAAAACCAAGCCCCGCCCCCCGGCATGCGGGCAGTTCGACTTCAAAGTGGATAAACATCACCTGTTCTCTCACAATTCTGCTCCCCATCCCATGTTTGTGTGTATGTGCATGTGTGTGTGTATGTGTTGGTTAGTGATAGCTAACCTTCTTCTTTTATTTTTCTTTTTGGTTTTTCAAGACAGGGTTTCTCTGTGTAGCCTTGGCTGTCCTGGACTCACTTTGTAGACCAATCTGGCCTCGAACTTATAGCGATCCACCTGCCTCTGCCTCCTAAGTGCTGGGATTAAAGGTGTGCGCCACCGCACCCCGCAGTTAATCTTAAATTGATGGGATTTATAATCAACTTGGAGACAGCTATCTGGTTATGTCTGTGAGAGATTTTCTTGATTGGGTTAACTGAGGTACAATTATACAGCGCAACTATGGGCCAAAAAATCCAAAGTGAGTTGAACACTAATACTCACTCCCCTCTGTTTCCTGACTGCATTTGTAATGTGGACAAATGTCTCAAGCTCTTGTTGCCAAGATTTTTCTACCACAATAGAGTGTAGTCTGGAGCTGGGTGCCAAAACAAACCCTTCCTTCTGTAAGTGACATTTCAGAGCATTTTTTCACAGAAACAAAACAAGTAACTGACACATAAAATTGGTACAAGAAGTGAGGGTAGACAGATGTGCAAATTACCAAAAAGAGTCCCAGTGAGTTTGATGTTGCACCAAATGGGTGGTGAAAAAAGGCTGGACCTGTTAAAGAGAAACCTACTGTCCTGCACTGAACTGGTAGGAAAAGTGCTCTACCCTAGGTCAACATGTGCCTCAGCAAAGTTTCAACTTGCGAAAATGCAATTTCATTAGAAAGGAGTGCGCACAAACTAAAAGAACTACTGAAAGAGTTCTCTGCTCCTCAAATGCAACAGCCTAGGGATGTGTTTCTCCAGGGGCATCATACAGAGGCTGCTGCAACTGTGGCTCACCTCTCGAAGGCTGTGTGTAGCAGCAGCATCCACACGGTAGTGGCTTTGAAAGAATAAAAGATGAGGTTGAACCTGTTGTAGAATCTTGAACTGTCGTTTCAAAGAACACCTGAGGCCAGGCAGTGAGTGGCAGAGTAGAAATCCCTGCCAGGAGACCTGGAGCGGCCAGTACATGAAACTGTGAAAATAAAACCTAAGTTGCAGTGGAGACCTGGAAATGAGGATGTTGGAGATACCAGAACCGTGGGATGGTACACCAAAGAAAGCTGTATGTGGGCCAGTGGGAAGGTTAGCAGGTAAAGGAACCTGGTGCTAAGTCTAATAACTTGAGTTGTCCCCCGAGACCCCGCACAGTGGGAGAAAAGAACCAACTCCTCTGACTTCTATTTGTATTCTGGGACATGCACATAATAATGTCTGTTTTCCTAATGAATAAAGTTGAAGAGGGGTGGGGTGGGGTGTCCCTGCAGATGTCACAGCAGGCAGGGAAACAGCCAGGTGGGAATGAAAACTCGGTTCATATTGACTTCGTCAATCTGGATCAAACTTCAGGCAGTCTGATGCCAGGCAGTTCCTTGCCAGCATATTTAAAACAGAGTGCAATTTGGGAAAGGTTTCCAGGCAGCAGTCATTTCAATCCAGGTGCCCAATGAAGCTTAAAGTATAACTACATAGAAACTCCTTTGCAAAGTACATGTGATCATGAGAGGGCATTCTAAAGCCAAAAGGCCTAGAATCTGATGTAGTCTCTGACAGAGATAGCATAGAAATAATCAGGCTATAAAATACATATGTCATCCACCCTAAGGATGGGTTCTATTAACTGGGTGGTAAAGATAAAGGTCTAGGGAGGGAGAGTCTGGGATAAACATTTTGGGAGATGTCTGCCTCAAGAGATAGCAAAAAGATATCCATCCCCCCCCACCCCGATTCCTGGATGGGAAAACAGGCATTTTTATCTCCTCCTCTGAGGAGAGGCCCCTGCATGTTTAACATTTCTGTTTTCCCTAGTGATCTGTAAGCAAATTTGTGTCACCAAAATAAGTTAAAAAAAACAAAGAGAGGTAGGCGGATCTCTGTGAATTCGAGGCCAGCCTGGTCAACAAAGTGAGTCCAGGACAGCCAAGGCTACGCAGAGAAACCCTGTCTCAAAAACAACAACAACAACAACAAAACAAGCAAGCAAATGAAGGAAGGAAGAAAGAAAGAAAGAAAGACTGAAGGAGAGATAAACCTGTTTTTTATGATCCCAAGTGTGGGGTGGGAAAGGTCTTGTGAGAGAACAGGTGATGTTAATCCACTAGAAGACCAACCACCTCGTGCAGGAGCTTGATTGTTGCCAGCTGAAAAGATCCCGTGAACTGACTCTGGGAGGAGATATATAAATGAGCCCAGAACTGGAGGCAGGGCTTTTTGGAGACTTCGGATAGTTTTGGCTGCTCATCGCTCCACTTCAAGATGCTCCTAGAGAAAACCGCTCGAGGGAAGGCTTCGAGGGTCTGGCTCCTGCTGAGGTTCCTGGTTCTGGTTACTCCAGGTTCCAGCAGAAGAAATCCTGCTGATTATGCCGGGAGAATCGTTCCTTGGAACTGATATCCTTACGGTTTTATTATTGTGTTCAATAATCCTCACTCCCTATTGTTTTGGTTAGTCGGGTTATAAGTGACATGCACTCGGTTAATAAGCTGTAAATAAAATATTGGTTAACAAAATTGAGCCTACAAAGACAAAGGAAAGCTGTCTTCATGGGGTGGAGCTTGCTCAGCAAAGAGGTGTGTCCTGCTGCCAGCAGAGTTAGGGGAACAGAGCTACCTAAGCTCCTGGAGATGCCAGACAAGGAGCTTCAGGATTTGCTGTTTGTCCTGCTGGGTTCTGGACTAGTGTTGGGGAATGGTTTTGTGCACTGTGTACACAAATGCTGATTTCTGTACCCAGAGACCTGGTTACAGTTGGACGGTGACATTGTCATTATTCTGAAGCACCTCCTGTCTTGGTGTGTTGTAAACATTGTTCTCCATCACCTTCTGATTGGTTAATAAAGATATGAACAGCTAATAACTGGGCAGGAGAGGATAAGGCCAGACTTCTGAATCCAGTGAGGGAGTCTCAGGTTGGGTCCAGAGAGAAAGAGAGAGAGAAAGATAGATAGATAGATAGATAGATAGACAGACAGACAGATAGATAGATAGATAGATAGATAGATAGATAGAGATGCCATGAGGACATGGGTGGAGAAGGAGCAGCTAAGGTGAGACTGAGATGGCAGGTAACTGGTCATGTGGTTGGGAAGTAGGCCAGGCAAGCATAGTCAGGTTTAGAATAGCCCAGAATCTGCCCAGCTATTGTTGCTGTTAATTTAAAAGTATGCCTAACAATATTTATTATAATTGTTATGGCAGTATTATTTAACCCGCTTTCACAATCAATAAAGACACAGACACCTAATATATTTTAGAATAGCCGTACTTCACCTGGGGCGTGGCAGATATTAACTCCTAAGCTACCTTCCATTATCTCCCAGCCTCCATCCCGTGCCATCTGCTTCTCATAGTTCCTACTGGGCTACCTCCCACCCATAATCCCCAGATACTTGCTAATGCTGTTCATCTGGGCCATTTCTTCCCCTGTGGAACCTCAGAGTTGCTCCTTTTGGCCCACATGGGTCTCTCCTATCCCATAGCTACAGTCTTCCTTCATCTTCCTCTGGTACCTGTCTGCTTCTCCCAAGATCTTCTCTGAAGCCGGGTGTGGTGGCACAAGCCTTTAATCCCAGCACTTGGGAGGCAGAGGCAGGCATATGGTTGTGAGTTTGAGGCCAGCCTGGTCTACAAGGTGAGTCCAGGACAGCCAAGATAACACAGAGAAACCCTGTCTCAAAAAACAAAAACAAACAAGTCCTCCATGTTGCTATTTAGGAACCAGGGCAGGCATTTACAGGGTTGCTTTGGTCTGAGATCTTTATTTTTCCCCTCCCTCCCCCCAACCTCACTCAACACAGGGCTTCTCTGTGTAGCCTTGGCTGTCCTGGACTCACTTTATAGACCCAGCTGGCCTCAAACTCAGAGATCTGCCTGCCTCTGCTTCCCACAGTGCTGAGATCACAGGCACATACCTCTGTAACCCCGGGCTCTGAGCTCTTCTTGCTATGCCCCTATTCTTCCATTTTGAAATTGTAAAGTATATTTTGTGACACTGCATACTGGAACTCCAATAGCTCAAAAATTTAAAAACGTGTGTGTGCGTGTGCGCGTGCATATGCACAGACATGTATGTATACTGCAGGTTAGCTGGCCTCCTGTCTCTGCCTTCCATGCTGCGGTAGGAATGCTGGGATTGCAGATGTGTCTAGCGTCACATGAGTTCTGGAGATCTGAATTCCACTGTTCCTGCTCTTGCAACAAGGGCGTTACCCACTGACCCAGTTCCCCAGCCTCAGGCTTTACTTAACTAGTTCTATCTGTAACCATCCCATTTCCAAATAAGGCGATATTCTGAGGGTTGTTTTAATGTATCTTTTGAAGGACAGAAACAGTGAAAGTAAATAAAGGCAAGTCTGTATTACATAGCTAGATGCTGCCTCAAAAAAAAAAAAGTCTAATCACCCATAATGACAGAATCATGGATAGTCATTGTAGACCCTGAGCAGCCATCAAAATGGCTCACCACCAAGGTGATCAATGCCCCGCCACCTCCACTGCCGAGGTGATCATAGCACCTGCCACAGCCCTCCTGGCCCCTGCCATGCCACCAAGAGCTGTCAGAGCCTCCTCTTCCCACCACCAGGCAGCTGATACAGGAACAGTCAAAATGGCCCAGGGACATGGTGGCACAGGTCTTTCATCCCAGCACTCGGGAGGCAGAGGCAGGTGGATCTTTGTGAGTTGGAGGCCAGCCTGGTCTACAGAGTCCAGGACAGCCAAGGCTAACACAGAGAAACCCTGTCTCAAAAGCAAGCAAGCAAACAAACAACAACAACCCAAAATGGCAGCTCCTATCAGAGCAGTGATGCCTCCTCAACAGGAACCGACCAAGGTGGCCTTTCCTTCCTCAGCCTACTGTCATTGAGGGAGTAGTCCATGATGGCAGCACCACCGCCCACCTTCTAGTCTCTGTCAGCTATTCATGATGCAGGGAAAGACTTCCCTGCTCTGGGCTCCCTTTCTAAACTATAAACCCTCAAGGCAGGTGTTATGCCCAAATTTTGAGTGACTCTCAGAACAGACCACCCAAGGGCAAGGAAGTCTTTATTGCATGTTTGAACTTGGGCCATCCCTCCCATGCACTGGCACAGAGGTTTTTTCTTTTTTCTTTTCAAATAGGTTTTAGACAAAGAAACAGGTTTTACAGTATGCGACTGGATGGCATTTGGGCAGAAAAGCTGCAAGCAGGAGTTACAAGCTTTGACGTTTCATGGTTGGGTAATAGGTGTAGGGACAAGTTGGCCTATAGAAAAGATTGGTTGAAGCAGTTATGGGGCGTTAGGAACTTTGGCCTGGCTTCTCCTAATTGGTTGTTGCTGTGTGCCAGACCACATGCTGGTCAGCTTGAGCAGCAGAGAGTATATTTAGACTTTTCCAAGGTGAGCTGATTGTGTTGCTAGGGAATATTTTTCTGTTTAGTTTGTGGTTTTTCTGGAATCTGAGTTCAGCCCTTGGCTAGGTTTAACACAAAATGGAGTTTCTTTTTCAAAATGAAATTTGGTCCTTTCACAGGAACATGGCCAGACCCCCGCCTGAGGAAGCTCCAGTAGCCTGCCCACCCCTACCCCCAGATGTCTGTAACTGTCACAAAGGTCATCTCCAGCTCCTCAATAGGACTCATCCAAGAATATGCTAATTTGAGGTGAGAAGTCTGGACAGAACTCCACCAATCACTAAGCAGGAGAACATACTAATCCCTTTACAGGAAAGCCCACCAATCCTGAACTCCCTAAGCTCAGGAGTTGAAATGCCACCAATCTTCACTCTGGAAATCTCTGCCTAGAAAGCTCTGCCCTTATGAAGTCCTATATAAAGGCTGTCCTGCCCAGTTCCCTGCTTCCTTCTCCTGGGAGCAGAGGCAACCACTCACGGATCATTCTTCCTCGCCTGGATTTGTCCCTCCAATAAGTCTCTTTCAAGAGATTTACTGCCTGGTGTGACTCTCAATCAAAGAAGAAAAGAAGCAATGGAGAAAAGTGAAGAAGTGGAACGGGGCTGAGGGTCCTGAGCTCCTCAGCCCAGCTGATGATACCCCGCCCTGGGAGCTGCAATAGGGGTCTCCTCTTAGAGTTGGGTGGTTCCTGGGATCCCCTGACTCAGGATGCCCCCCTTTTATATTTTTAATTTTTAATTTTAATTTTTTGTTTTGTTTTTCAAGACAGGGTTTCTCTGTCCTGGACTCCCTTTGGAGACCAGGCTGGCCTTGAACTCACAGACGTCCACCTGCCTCTGCCTCCCAAGTGTGCCACCACGCCCGGCCATTTAGGGATGCCCTTCTATTGGGACATTGTCCCACCTCAGAGCTGTGTGGTTCCTGGGCTTCCAAGTCCTAGGATACTTTTCCATCAGAGCAGAAGGACAACACTCATAAAACAGGGTTCTATGCAGCAGTTAAAATAAAGAGCAGCTTCACAAATCATGGATGTATCTCAAAAAACAATATTGGATTAGAAAGCCACATATTTTAATCTTTCCAGACAAAAATTTATGCCATATTAGGGGTTCCATCACTATTAAGTGAAATGATACATAATTGTTTAGGAGTACCTTTGTAAGGAGATGCTCATTAAAAAATAGAAATGACCATCTAACACTCCTGCTCTCTTTCAAATTTCTCTATTTTTTTCACAGCCCAATCTCCGTCTCTTTAAGAAATCACTCATAACTAAAGTGAGAATGCTGGGATGGCCAGGTCTAGGGCATGATGGGAAAAGAGGGCGGGAATCTGAGCTGGGACCGTCCAATTACCTCCGGTCTAGGACATAAGCAGGAGTGCGCACGCGCGCAGCTGGTAAGGCGCGTTGATTGGCTCAGGAGATTCCAGTAAAGGAACTTGTCGTCACGGGGGACCTGGAATGCCATTGTGCGTTCTCCGGATCGAGCCACTTCGCAGGCAGCTGGGCGACTAGAGAGAGGTAGGTGTTCTGCGGGGCTGTTGGAAGCCCGTCGGCCCGTGGGCTTGTGGGAGGGGCCCCCGCACCTCATTCGGACGGGGGCGTGGCCCCCCACGTGACCAGACGCCGCAGGTAGAGCTGGGTAACCTCACGTGACAGGGCCGGGCATCTCCAGGCGCGGGCAGAGTGGCAGTTCCTCACGTGACCCTCGGCGGGCTGCGGGGGCGTTGGTGCCATGGCATCCTGAGGCTGAGTGGAGTCGGTGGCTCGCGTGCTCACTTTGGAGACCGAGTTTCTCCGCCTGCTCTTGGGGGACAGGCCGAGGAATTCTGGTTACGAACCGGAACGTCGGAGAGCTGGCGACATTCAGAGGAGGGATACAAACGTCTGTAAATTGTTACAAATGTGGCAAGTGGGGCAAAGTTCTGGACCCGCTTCTCAGCAGGCTTAAAAAAAAAAACCTGTTGTTTCTATGGCTGGCTTGGGTTGATGAGAGGCCCTTAGCGAGGGTCTCCTATTTTTTTTTTTTTTTAACCGTAGTTTTCATTGAATATATTTTGGGAATCTCAAGACCGTCCAGATGTTTGTTTATAGCAGCTGTTCTCAACCTGTGGGTCGCGACCCCTCTCCCCTTTGCGTTGCGTATCAGATGTTTCCGTTACGATTCCTAACAGTAGCAAACTTATGGTTGCGAAGTAGCAAAGAAAAAAAAAATGTATGGTTGGGCTCACCACAACACAAGGATGTGAATGTAGGAAGGTTGAGAGCCCTGGTTTATAGGAAGACCTTAAGGACGTGGCTCTCACGGACTCCGTGGAAGCCCCCAGAATGTCCAATAGACAGACCCACCTGCACACTGGAGCCTAGTGTTCCACCTGGGATGACACACCGAGGCTCTGAAGTAGTTAAGGCTGAGAAAAGAGCTTTTGATTCCAGCACAAGCCGAGGTAGAGGCCAAGGTGAGGCAATTGCCTCACTTGGAGAAGTCGAGGCTGATGTGGGTCTCAAGCCACTGTCCTGGCTGTCAGAAATTGTACTGAGGCCAAGCCTCCGAAAGCTTGGTAGCTGCCTTCCGTGGCTTGCTCAGCCAGTCTACATCTCAAAAACCTTGAACATACCAAAGACCGTAGTGCTTGTCTAAGACTCTAGGGAAGTGAGAGCTCTGCCGGAAAGACCTTTCTCAATTGAAGGGAGCTAATCCAGGAGCAGAAACAGAGTCCCAGAAGGGTGTTGCTCAAACGCTCCATTCTGAAGCTGTTAACATGCTAGTGTGAGTGAAAACAAAGTCCGAGTACCAATCCTTTATATTATGTTTTAGGAGTCTAGTTGTCCATTGGTAAGAAGAAATCTTAGTTTTAAACGAGAGAACTCTGCGTAAACAATTAGCATGAAAGAACCTTTGGATGATGGATGTGACAAAACAGTGGCACAGCAAGGGCTTCTGGATAGAATTAAAGAAGAGCCTGATGATGCGCAAGTAAGCATTTATTTTGACTTTCAAAACACTAATCATTATTTTTTTGTCTGGAGCATTGAAAATGAGTGGTAGCTCACAGTTTCTGGTCTATAAGTCGATTCAACCCAAGTGTTTTTTTTTTTCTTCATCCATTAGATGAGTGCTGTGAAGCTGGGGGATATATAGTTTAGTAATAGGGCACATTCCCAGCACTGTGAGGTCCTGTGTTCATTTCTCAGTGCTGGTCCACAATGAATGTCCCCTCTAGACTTCATTCATCAGAGACTTAGTACTTGATGGAGTGCTGCTGACCCTGAGAGGTAATGGTCCTAGATGCAGGCTCTGTCATTACCAGGAGTGGGTTTGTTGTAAAAGCCAATTGAGCTCTTTGCTTCCTGTCCTTTTCATTCTTGGGCACTCACCCCCCCCCCCTTTGCCATGTCGTAGTGTGACTTGAAGACTTGACTAAATGCAGCCTCTGTATCTTGGAATTCACAGCCTCTAGAGCTGTGAGAAAATCCTTCTCCTTATAAATGACCCGTTGCATGGTTTTCTCTTGAAGCACTATGAAAAGATTTAAGACAGGGGGTTAAAAAAAAAAAAAAAAGACAGGGGGTTAATCAGGTTTTCAATGTTTTTAGTGAGAAAAGGTCATGGTAAGTGTGATGTTTGTTTTTGTTAAAGAACCAAATACTATAAATGGTGATGATGATTAGCAACACTAACGGTGTAGTGTGTAATATGTAACATATAATAGTGTGGATTAATATGATTACTAATATCATAAGGCTGTGCCCATTATCATTCTCACTTCTATGATAATCTTTATACATGAGAATATCAGACCTCAAAAAAGCCAAGCAGCATGTATAGATCAGTTAGTAAACGCTAGACAGGACTCAAACCCAGATAACACGATTTCACAGTTTACCCCTCCATATATAGCTTGAAAAGATTAAGCAGAACAGAACCTTGTTGTGAATTTTGATTTTTATTTTAAGAGCAATGGAAAGACATTATAGGGTTAGTTGTTTCTTCTTCTTCTCCTTCTTCTTCCTCCTCCTCCTCTTCCTACCCCCGTTCTTTTTGAGACACTCAGGCTGCTGTCCTCAGATTTACTATGTAGCTGAGGGTGACCTTTAACTTCTGATCCTCTTGCCTTTGTTTCTCAAGTTTTGAGCTCACAGGTGTGTGCCTCCATGCCAGACTTTCATTGTAGGGATAGTAATATGAAACAGATTTGTGTTTGGAAAGATCATTCTGGCTATCCCTTAAAGTTAGAGATCAGAAACAAAAATAATTTGTGGAGTGGAGAGTCAGTTATTTTGGCAAGAATTTTTTAAAACTTTCTTTAGCAGTTCATTTGTTTTATGATCTCTATTATTGAGTTTATTGTAGAGACAAAGCAATAGTATTTAAATGTACTGAAAATTAATAAATTAAAAGCAAGATTTACCTTCTCCCACTGTCTCACAGCAGTGTTATCCTAGGACAAGAGTGCTAGAGAGCTTTTGTCCTGCTCTTGAATCCCATGCCTTCTTTGCTCTAGGCGTGAGCTAAGAAGGTTCGAGGATGGCGTTTGCAGTATGTGAGCAAGTGGTGGAGGTCTCCAGTTTACCCACATCTCCTTTCAGTGCACGTCCCTTCTCTTTAGCTGGTAAATTGTTCCTCTTGCCTTACCCAGTATAACCATTTGTTTGCCAAGTTCTGTGATTCTGCTTTTTAAATATATTTTGAGTCTGTCTTCCATTTCCTCATTTCATTATTTCTCATGTGAACCATTTACAGCTTCACTCATGTAGTTATTCAAAACACTGATTAGTGGAGGCAGAGGCAGGTGGATCGCTGTGAGTTCAAGGACAGCCTGGTGAGTTCAGGACAGCCAAGGCTAACACAAAGAGATGGTGTCTTGAAAAACCAAAACAAACAAAAAACTCCCCCAAAAAACCAATAAACAAAAAATACTGATTAGTGGTGCCGTTGCATTCTTTACAGATCTAATATTACTCTGGCCCTCCCTCCAGTACTGGGGCTTGAACCTAGGGCCTTGCACATGCTAGGCAGGTAAACTGCCATCCTTGGCCAGTTTCCTCCTCTATGGGAAAGCCTAAACATTTCATTGTGATTGTGGTGATTTGAATGAAAATGGTCTCCATAGCCTCAGAGAGTGGTACTATTAGGAGATGTGGCCTCGTTGGAGTAGGTGTGGCTTTGTTGGAGGAAGTGTGTCACTGGGAAGTGGGCTTTCAGGTTTCAGAACCTCAAGCCAGGCTGTCCTAGAGCTGTAGACCTGGCTGGCCTCAAACTCAGAGAGATTCGTCTACCTTTGCCTCCCTAGTGCTGGAATTAAAGGTGTGTGCCACCATGCCTGGCTCAAAAAAAAAATATATGTATGCATATATACCAAAAAATATATTTGTATACACACACACACACACACATATATTGGTTTTTCGAGACAGGATTTCTCTGTGTAGCTTTGGCTGTCCTGGACTTGCTTTTTGTAGACCTGGCTGGCCTCAAACTCACAGCGATCTGCCTGCCTCTGCCTCCCAAGTGCTGGGATTAAAGACGTGTACTATCACTGCCTGGCCTCAAAAATTTTTTTTAATTGAAATAGAATTATATAATTTTCTGCTCTCCTTTTCCTCCTTTCAGTCCCCTTCAGACTCTCCCCACCCAGCCCTTCCTGTGTCCCTTTCCAAGCTGATAGACTATTGTTGTGTGTGTGTGTGTGTGTGTGTGTGTGTGTGTGTATGTATATATGTATACACACACACACAGAAATATATAAATACAACCTCCAGCATTGGACAGCCAATAAAGGGGCTCATTCCTGGGAGAGGATAATTATGTCTTATAAGCAGTCATTAATTACCTACAATTTTTTGTGTTGGGGTGACATTCCATTAATTTTTCACCCTTCCATGTAAACACTGGGAATCAGATTTCAGCATGAGTTTGAGATGGGACAGAGCATACATACTACTATCCAAGTCATTTCCTCCTGCTATTACACAATTACCATGGACTTGTGGGATTATAAACCAGGCCGGTGAGATGGCCCAGTGGGTAAAGGTGCTGGCTGAGCAAACCTCTAAGCTCAATTTATCCCTAGAACCCATGTGACGAACTCTGTATCCTTGTGAACCAATATAAGCATCTTTTTTCTTAACTCTCTCAGCTGTTTAGCCACAACAAGGAGTAAAGTAGCTATTGTAGATACTGATACAATTCATGAAGGCTCCACTTTCATACTTAACTTTGCGGAAGACCTCACAAAGATGCAAACATTGTCTATGAATATTCATTAATGAAATTCACTGGGTCATGAAATGTAAACAAAAGGACAAGCCTGTTGTGATGGTTATGCTTTTAATCCCAGAACTCAAGACAGAGGCAGGCAGATCTCTTTGAGTTCAAGGGGAATTGGCAGGGTGGGAAGAGTATGAAATCATCACATTAAAAAAAAAAAAGGTGTATGGATGTTTTGCCTGTATGTAAGTGCACCACATGCATACATACCTGGTGCCTACAGAGGCCAGAAGAGGACCTAGGGCCCCCATGGAATTGGTTAGAAATGGTTGTGAGCTGCCTCTGTGGATGCTGGGAGTTGAACTCGGTCTTCTGGAAGATCTGCAAGTGCTCTTAACCACTGAGTCAGCAATTGTGAAATGATTGCTGTTTTAAAAGTTTTAGCCAGAATCCTTTGAGTTCAACAAGGAATCAAAGTGAGACTGGGTATATGTGCATGAGATGTGTGAGTGTGGGCTTGTGTGTGCCATCGCAGCGGTTAGGGGGTCGGATGGCAGCTTTCCTGAGCTGAGTCTTCCCATTATGGGATCAGGGGATTGAGTCTTCCCATTATGGGATCAGGGGATTGAGTTTTCCCATTATGGGATCAGGGGATGGCTCACGTTACTACGTTTGCCCAGCAAGTGCCTTTATCCTTTGAACCATCTCACAGGCCCAAGGGTGAAATACTTTCAAAGTTTGACTGTAAAGAGAGGGAAAAGGAGAATAGTAACAGCTTGTAAAGGAACATATTAACATAGAAATAGAGAGGAAGAGACCAAGATGGAGATTGGAGAGAAGTGGAAGGTAAGCAGGGACTGGATAGAGTGATAAGGAAGAAGGAAAGGAGTCCCCAGCACTCAAAGGGGTGCTATTTCCTGTGAGGTTAAGAGGACAGTTTGTTGAGTGGTTTGTGGATAGAGTGGAAGGGAGAAAAAAAGATGGTTGCTTGTTTTCACTTAGTGAAATTGAAACCAGTGAATAGGAAATGTGATGGTAGGAACTACGAGTAATGAAAGTATAAAACTCAGGAAATTAAAAAAGCCCAACAAACAAAGACAACCACCACCACCACTTGGGAAATAAGATATGGTGGTGCATACCTTTAATCCTAGACAGAGGCAGGTGGATCTCTAGGACTTGATGCCAATCTGGTCTATATAGGGAGCTAAGGCTAAATAGTGAGACCCTGTCTCAACAAAACAAAAACCCAACCAACTAAAGAGAACCTCACCACTACCCCACCCTCCAGCCAAGCAAGAACAAAACAAAACTCCAGGGAGGTATATCTGGACCATTAGATAATATTACAGGCTAATAGGGCAGCATTTTTTTTTTCTTTTTTGAGACAGGGTTTCTCTGTGTAGCCTTGGCTGTCCTGGACTTACTCTGTAGACCAGGCTGGCCTTGAACTCACAGTGATCTGCCTGCTTCTGCCTCCCAGTGCTGGCATTAAAGGTGTATACCACTGTGCCCGGCTTAATCTTTTTTTGTTTTCTGAGACTGGGTTTCTCTGTGTAATAGCCAAGGATATCCTAGACTCCTTTGTAGGCCAGCCTGGCCTTGAACTCATAGAGATCCACCTGCCTTTGCCTTCTGAGTGCTGGGGTTAAAGGTGTGGGCCACCATGCCTTGCTGGCCTAATGTTTTTAATCTTAAATTCTTTCTGGTACACTGGGGAAAGTGACTGCAGTGCTTCTACTTCTTTGCACATGTCAATAAATAGTTTAATAAATATTAGCCTGCGCTAGAGAGATGGCTCAGCGGTTAAGAGCATTGATCCTGAGTTCAGTTCCCAGCAACCACATTGTGGCTTACAACCATCTATAATGGAATCTGATGCCCTCTTCTATCTGCTGTTCTCTTTTGTCATGCAGGTATACATGCAATAGAGTGTTTATATATGTGAATAAATAAGTCTTAAAAAAAACAAAATAGCCTGCCAGGCATGGTGACACATGCCTTTAATCCCAGCATTCACTCTACAAAGTGAGTCCAGGACAGTCAAGGCTACATGGAGACATCCTGTCTCAAAAACCAAAAAATAACAACAGAAACACCCCAAAATAAATAAACATCAGCCTGCAACTCTATAGCTAAAAATGACCTCATTCCTCCCATCTCCTCTTCTTGACAGCTGAGATGATGATCCTACCTATATTATGTGATAACAGGCATGGAACCCAGGGCACTCACTTTGTCAATTGAACTTCATCTCATGTCTGACACCGCTCCCTCTCCCTCCCCCTCCCCCACAGAAAAAACCCAAACAAATCACCTTTCTGGTTTGAAATATAACAGGTCATTTAGCCAAGAAAAATAAAAACATATAAGGTAATTTACTTCAGCATGAAAGTAGGTTACATTAACAAATTTTCATTGTTAAGACAGTATTTTCTTTATGCACTCATATTTAATCTCATTTTAATCACTCATTTAATCACTCTCTTGTGAATACATCAGGAGAAATAAGTAGTTGCAAGTATGTTGATCTGAGATCAGATTGCCAGTATCCATCTAAGAGCCTGAAATATACCCAACGCTCATCTGTGAAATGCCCTATCGCTAGAAGTCAGCCGGAAGCAGCTCGGGGAGGGGTGGCTGGGCTTCTTACAGGCATCTTAACCCAGACTCTTTGGAGAGGAAGAGCTACAGGGGTCATTCTGCTGCCACTGCAGAGGGAGCTGGTCAGGAGATTGGGAGGGTTACAGATCAACACTTCTTTGGAAACTAGATGTGTGTGTTTTTTTTTTAAAACTACAAGTCAGTTTTACTTAAATTAGGACTGTCCAACAAAAACATTGTTAGCCATTCATGATCTGAATTTGGGGGTATGAATTAAATTGTGGTATGCATTAATAGCATGAGACATTTGTTTTATAATAAATAAGGCAGTTGAATTACTTGTTGGTAGCCTTTTTAAGATAATCTATTAGGTCTGCCCTTTCTCCCTTCTTAATTACAGCGAAGGTCATTTTTGTTCTAGGGATGTATTTTTTGGGATTCACCAAATACTCATCATCCCCAGGTGATGTCCTCTCCTTTTGTTCTTGTTGGCATCTGTGTAGGAGAATCCAGTGGCCAGACCTGTCTTCCGCCTAAAAAGACCATGGAGTTTTGGTGCGGTCTTAAGCTTGCCCCTTTTCCCACAGCATGGCGCTGGGCACACTTCCGAACAAAAATCTCCTTGCCTTTCTCAACATCACCATTTTTTAATTTACTCTGGGCTGGTAGACACCACAAATGTTACAACCCAAAGACAGACGTCCTGCTCTCTAGCCCAAGGACACGCTGGCCCTGCACCTATGTACTGGTCAGTGTCAGTGCAGCCACACTAGTTCTGCCTCGAAACTAGATGTCTTACTGGGTGCTAGAATGCAAATTTAGATATTTATTGTTGAGTTACTTCAGCTCATTGATATTTTCAAAATCAGTGTTCAAATGTAACTATTCAATGGATTCACTTATTTCCCAACTAAACTGATTGAAGCAAACTAGAAAATGGGTTTGTACATTTATAATAACTTTTGTATTTCTTTCTTTTTTTTTTTTTTTTTTTCAAGACAGGGTTTCTCTAGGTAGCCCTGGCTCTCCTGGACTTACTGTTTAGACCAGGCTGGCCTCAAACTCACAGAGATCTGCCTGCCTCTGCCTCCCGAGTGCTGGGATTAAAGGTGTGTGGCACCACCACCCAGCTCCCTTTGTATTTCTTTTTATTTATTTATATTATAATTTATTCATGTTATATCCAGATTGTTATCCTCTCACTCTCATCTTCCAGTTCCCACCCTCTCTTCCTCTTCTGCCCTATTGCTCTCTCCCAGCCCTCTGATGGGGACGTTCCTCCCCCACTGTTTGACCACAGCCTATCAGGTGTCATCCGCATAGCCTGCTTCCCCTTCTTCTGTGTGCCTCCAAGGCCACGCTTGTTTTGTATTTCTTACAATAAATATTTTGGTAGCAAATTTAAAAAGTTGAAAAAAGGTGCAAGTAAGTGTAGAGTGATTGA
This sequence comes from Acomys russatus, assembly GCF_903995435.1. Lineage (NCBI taxonomy): Eukaryota > Metazoa > Chordata > Mammalia > Rodentia > Muridae > Acomys > Acomys russatus. Next base: position 21,323,549 of record NC_067165.1, read on the forward strand.
GGAAAACACCTGTACTGAGTGCTGGTATCTAACACATGTTTATCCACACACATGCTCATGCACAAATAAGTAGTGATCAAGATTGGAATGGCTACATACTATTCTCATCTGTCAAGATTACTTTTGAAATATAGGTATAACTGCAAAATTTTTTAATTTTGAAAGATGGTCTTTGTAAAGATTGTATCTGGTCTAATCTGATTTTTTTTAGGTATTTGGGAAGGGGCTATAACTAGGATATATCAAAGATATATAATTCTGTATGTGCCAGAATCAGAATTTTAAATTGAATTTCTAGTTTATTCATGCATATTGTATTTATTTCTCTCCTTCTCCCTTCTCTTGATTTTAAGGAATATGGACCTCAAGAAAGTGAACTAAAAATTAGTGCTGTATTTTCAGCTAGTGACACTTCTCTTGGTAAGAAATATGACTAGCTAAGTTTGTTACAATCTGTATTGTTTAGTAGAACTGAGGGAAGCACCTCTTCTGGTAAGCTTTTCTCCTTTAGAGTATATCTTTCACTGTGGGAACTGATCGGCACAGACCTTTTAAAAAATGAAAGGCAGGGGAGGGTGGTGGTGGTGTGCGCCTTTAATCCCAGCACTCCAGAGGCAGAGGCAGGCAGATCTCTGTGAGTTTGAAGTCAGCCTGGTCTACAAAGTGAGTCCAGGGCAGCCAAGGCTACACAGAGAGACCCTGTCTTGACCCCTCCCCCAAGAAAAGGCATTAAGATTATGATGCATGTATTAAGCAAATATATATTTCATAAAACTTCTGGTTCTAGCAGGGTATGGTAGAACTTGTCTTTAATCACAGCATTTGGGGAGGCAGAGGCAGGTGGATCTCTGAGTTCAGGCCAGCCTGGTCTACATAGTGAGTTCTGAGATAGCCAAGGCTACACAGAGAAACCCTGTCTTGAAAACAAAGCAAAAATCACCCAAACCCTTCTGTTTTTTGTTAAGTTATACATGCACAAACATATGCATACAGGTGGCTGAAAGTGGTGCAGACCTGTAATCACAGTATTTGTGAGTCTGAGACAGGAGAATCATAAGTTTGAAGCCATCCTGGCCTATATATACTGAGACTGTGTCTCAAAAAGAAAAAAAAAAAATCTTAGCTGGGCCTGGTGACACACATCTGTGATCCCAGCACTCGGGGATGCAGAGGCAGGTGGGAACTGGTTTCTAACTAACATATAGTACATATTAAGGGTTGTGGTAAGAAAAGAGTGGCTATTGCTTTCTTCGTATAGAGGCTTTCAAAACTAACGAGGTTTTTCTTTAAAAAGAAAATATGTGCATTAGGGAAACTGAAATTGCTTTCTTTTTGTTTTTATTTTGTTTGTTCTTGTCTTGCTAGGCTTTCAGCTTGGTCTACCATCATCCAACGCAAACACATCATTTCCTTCACTTCCAGCTGCTTGTCTGTTTTGTTGTGGTTGTAAAAAACTACTTCATAAGGGGCAACCTGTATATCACAAGGCAGGGTCTGCTCAGCTTTTCTGCTCCACAGGATGCATCAGCAGACACTCCTCAGCTGTCAGTGTACCACCTCTTCCCAAGAGAACCTGCAAGCACTGCTCCAGGTACTGTCCCTAAGTTTTTACTTCACTTTTCTTTTGATTTTTGAGACAAGGTCTCTCTATGTAGCCCTGGCTATCCTAGAACTCTCTATATAGACCAGACTGGCCCTGAACTCACAGAGATCCACCTGTCTTGCTTCAAGTGCTGGGATTTAAGGTGAGCACTGTCCTGCCTGGTTTCTTTGCCTCCCCCGCCCCCCCCCCCAGGGTTTCTCTGTGTAGCCTTCTCTAAAGTGTTTATTATGTACACAGTGCTCTGTCTTCATGTAGACCTGACACCAGAAGAGGGCACCAGTTCTCATCATAGATGGTTGTGAGCAACAATGTGTTTGCTGGGAATTGAACTCAGGAAGGACCTGGAAGAGCAGCCAACAGAAATGCTCTTAACCTCTGAGCCATCTCTCCAGCCTCTCTTTTGGTTTTTCAAGACAGGGTTCTTCTGTGTAGCTTTGGCTGTCCTAGACTCATTCTGTAGACCAGGTTGGCCTGGAACTCACAAAGTTCTAGCTTCTGAGTGTTGGGATTAAAGGTGTGTGCCACCACTGCTTGGCAGTGTTGTCTTTCCATGGGGTATAAACGTTACTTAACTCTTTAGAAAGCGAAAACTCAGCCGGACAGTGGTGGCGCACGCCTTTAATCCCAGCACTTGGGAGGCAGAGGCAGGTGGATCACTGTGAGTTCGAGTTCAGCCTGGTCTACAAAGTGAGTCCAGGACAGCCAAGGCTACACAGAGAAACCCTGTCTCACAAAACAAAACAAAACAAAACTTTGTGCAGTCATCTGAGCGTGGTGGTGCACGCATTTAATCCCAGCACTCAGGGAGGCAGTAGTAGGTGGATCACTGAGTTCAAGGCCAGCCTGGTCTACAAAGTGAGTCCAGGACAGCCAAGGCTACACAGAGAAACCCTGTCTTGAAGAACAAAAAACAGAAAGCAAAAAAAACAAACAAAAAAGTTTGTGTAGCCACTTGCTAGCAGCAGATAACACAGGAATTTATGAGCTTCAATTTTTTTTAAAGACAAGCTTTAATCCCAGCACTGGAGAGGCAGAGGAAGGTGGATATTTGAGTTCAGTTTGGAATGAGTTTCAGGATGGCCAGGGCTACACAGAGAAACTCTGTCTTGAAAACAAAAACAAAAACAACAAAAAAAGGAGAATAGCTTGGTTTTGAGGCTGGGGTTCAGCTGAGTAGCACTTGCTTGACATGATGAGGTCCTAGGGCCATTTCCATTGCCGAAGGAGGAGGTTAGATAGGGATTCCATCACTTACAGACCTTGGCTAGATATTTTAACTGTATTTTGTTTTTTGTTGTTATAAACAGGAGTTTTTCATTAGGTAATATATACTTCCTAGGATTTTTAATGAGGCAGTATTAACACATAACTTAGCTTATTGTAAATGCTTAATAAATGGGATCTTATTAGTAAAGAATTTAAGTAATTGTATATTTTTGTAATTATATTTATATATTATATTATAATTGTTTATAAGAATGTGTAGCTATGGTTGTCCCAGACTCACTTTGTAGACCAGGTTGGCCTCAAACTCATAGAGATCCCCTTGCCTTTGCCTCCCAGAGAGCTGGGATTAAAGGTGTGTGTTACCATGTCTGTCTAGGATGCAGGTATTTTTTATTTTTTAAACTTGGCAAATCAGTGCATTTAAATTTTTATGTATGTGAATGTTTTGCTTGCTTGTATGCTTGTGTCCCAAATGCATGTCCGGTGCCAGACGAGGCCAAAATGGACTTCAGATCTCCTGGAGCTGGAGTTAGAGATGGTTGTGAGCTGCCGGATGGGCACTAGGAATAAAACCTGAGCCACTGGAAGAACAGCCAATGCTTTTAACTTAGGAGCCATTTCTTCAGCCCCAGTTTTTTGTTTTTGCTTTTTAGGGTTTTTTTGTTTGTTTTCGAGACAAGGTCTCCTATAGCCCAGATTGTCCTTGAATTGACTATGTGGCTGACTTTGAAATTGTGATCCTCATAGGCACTGCCTTTCAAGTACTAGAATTACAGACAAGTGCCAATTCACCTAGCTAAGTATAATCTCCTTCTGTTTTAGTGAAAAAACAAAACAAAACAAAACAAAACTCTTCAGAACCACTACTTGATCTGTATGCAAGCATATCCACTAATTTCCAAGGTTTCATGGTTAGCTGGTTCAGAAAATGTTTTTATATTTACATTTATCTTGTATGCTCCCCCTCCACCCCAGCCCGTATGCATGCACACAAGATCAGAAAACAGCTTGTGGGAGTTGGCTCATCTATGGGGTGGGTCCCCATTGATTCAACTCAGGTGATCAAGCTTGGTAGCATATGTCTCTGCCAGCTGAGCTATCTCCCTAGCATTTTATGAATATTTTGTGAGACAGGATCTGACTTAGCTTAGCCTGGCTTTGAGCTTGGTCTGTAGCTGGGGATGCTTGAACTATTTTTTAAAAAATGACTTAAAATTTTTTTATTTTATGTGCATTGGTGTTTTGCCTGTATGTATGTTTGTATAAGATTATTAGATCTCCTGGAACTGGAGTTACAGATAGTTGTGAGTTGTCACATAGGTTGAATTAAACCCAGGACCTCTGGAAGGAGTAGCCATTGCTTTTAACCTCTGGGCCATCTCTCTAGGCCCTGACCTTGGACTCCAAATCTTCCTGCCCCTACTCTCTGTTTTCCAAAGATTTATTTATTATTTATATAGTATCCTGCCTGCCTATGTGCCTGCCTGCCACAGGAAGACACCAGATCTCATTACAGATGGTTGTGAGCCACCATGTGGTTGCTGGAAATAGAACTCTGGACCTTTGGAAGAGCAGATAGTGCTCTTAACCAACCTCTGAGCCATCTCTCCAGCCCCTGTCTTTCTCTCTTAAATGTTATATATACTACCACACTCTGTAAAAGCACATACACACACACATACATACACATATATTTTATTTATTTATTTTTTGAGATGGGTTTCCTTGTGTAGCCCTGCTTGTCCTGGACTTACTTTGTAGACCAAGCTGGCCCTGAACTCACAGAAATTCACCTGACTCAGCCTCCCAAGTGTTGGGATTACAGGCATGCACCACTGTGCCCGGCCAAGCACATATATTTTTAAGCTCAAGTGAAATTTGGATAATTTTTATTATTCTTTCATAGCTTACCATATAGTAGTTGTGAATAATAAATGTATGTGGGGTGGGGAGATGGCTTAGTTGTTAAAGAGCTTGCTCTGCAAGCATGGAGACCTGAATTTGATCCCTAGCACCCACATAAATTGCTGGGCATACTACTTGGCATAGTTGCTCATGCCTTTAATCCCAGCATTTGGGAGATGGAGGCTGAGGTGCTGGTTCTCTGACCTGAGGCTAGCCTAGTCCACATAGTGTGTTCCAGGCCAGCCAAGATTACACAATGAGTTCCTATTTAAAAGATCTTAAAATTCTGGGCATGGTAGTGAATGTTTGCAATCCCAGCCCTGGGGAAGTGGACACATGAGGATCCCTGGGGCTAGATGACAAGACAGCATATGGTAATTGGAGAGTCTCAGGTCCCAGTGAAATAACTATGAAAAACAAGGCCTGAGGAGGGAAGACTCCAGCCTCTGCATATATGTGCACGTATGTGCACAATATAAAACCAAAACAAAGGTGTACAAAGTACAGGCTAGTAGAGTGATTAACTCTGGACTCTAGATTGGAATTGTAGTGTCAGTATGACTGTGAGTGGCAAGTTAAGCTGTCATCTAGTCTCTTTGTCTGAAGGTGGAAATAACAGTAATACTTTCCTCAGTGTTTTCTGTGATATTTAATGACCGACATATAGTCATAATTCAGTATATTTACATATGTAATACTATAGTCATTATTTACTTTGTGGCTTCCTTCCTCTAGTTTTCTATTTTGAATATTTCCTTCAATATTTATACTTTTGAGAAAATAACAGTATTTATACTCTACCTTAGTTGGTGTTGTTGGGTTTTTTTTGTTTTTTGTTTTTGTTTTGTTTTTGCTTTTTTTTTTTTTTTTTAATGAGACAGAGTTTCTCTGTGTGTATCCCTGGCTGTACTTGAACTTGAGTTCTAGACCAGTCTAGCCTTGAACTCACAGAGATCTGCCTCCTTACAGATGTGTGCCACCTGGCCTGGCTTTCTCCTAGCTACTTCCAATGCTTATTGCAATAATTGGCTTATAAAATGGCCCTAGAAATCTCCCAGAACTGCTGTTATTTGTGTTGTGTTCTTCTTAACATAGCTAAGCTTTATTTATTTTTTAGTTTTTAGTTTTTTGGTTTTTTGAGACAGGGTTTCTCTGTGTAGCCTTGGCTATCCTGGACTCGTTTTGTAGACCAGGCTGGCCTAGAACTTATAGAGAACTGCCTGCCTCTGCCTCCCGAGTGCTGAGATTAAAGGCGTGCGCCACCACACCCAGCCACCATAGCTAAGCTTTATATAGTATGCTAGTATTTATATTACTGTCTTTATAGTTCATCTTGGAAATTTTAATTTAAAAAATTCTTTTATGATTTCACTCATGATTCTTTTTTTTTTTTTTTTTTCGAGACAGGGTTTCTCTGTGTAGCTTTGGCCATCCTGGACTCACTTTGTAGACCAGGCTGGCCTCGAACTCACAGTGATCCGCCTGCCTCTGCCTCCCGAGTGCTGGGATTAAAGGCGTGCGCCACCACACCCGGCTCTGCTCATGATTCTTCTATTGACAGCTGTTGAGTAGAGGACACATGTTCCATGGTTTCGGGTTACGGGATGGGTACTGAATCTAGTCTCACTGACTCCAGCAGAGAGCTGGAAGTCTTATTTTTGTTAAAGATAATTCTTGTACAGATGCACACATTTAGATATTATCAACCCCACTTTGCACATAACGTAATAGAGACAATAATTGCTTCACTCACAATCATTTAACTGAGAAGTAGCAGAACTAATCCTCAAAGCTGTGTTTCAGATGATTTATGCAGGCTTTTTCTACTATGCAGTTGTTACTCCTAGCTAAAATACATTTTGTCTCTTGGAGAGGAAGATGGTAAAAATCATCACACATTTATCTTTGTTATTTGATTTTAGAGACATTTTAAATCCAATGAATGTGATCACAACCCAATTGGAAAATTCTTCTCTCTGCAAAGATTTCTGCAGCCAGTCATGCCTGTTTTCTTATGAGCTCACGAAGCCTGTTGTTACCGTATATACTCGCAGCATTTCAGTCAAGTGCACTATGTGTCAGAAGAACATTGACGTAAGTCTAAGTTACACTTCACTTTCACTGGAATTCTACTCAGAGATGATGTATTCTCTCTCTCCCTCTCTCTTGCTCTTTTTCTCTCTTACTCTTGCTCCTTCTCTCTCTCTAGACAGTATTTTGCTATGTAATTCAGACTGGCTTCAACCTTGAGGCAGTCTTCCTGTTGCAATGTCCCAAATGTAGAGATTATGATGCCACCATTATAATTATGTCCTAGATTAGATTTGAAATTAAATATCAAAGCCAGGTGTGGTGGCACATACCTTTAATCCTAGCACTTGGGAGGGAAAAATCACAGAGTGAATACCACAGAGTGGATCTCTGTGAGTTCAAGGCCAGCCTGGTTTACATAGTGGGTTCCAGGACAAGACAGCTACATAGTAAGATCCTGTCTTGAAAAAAAATAAAAAGGAGGAACAGGAAGAAGAAGAAAAATAAGGAAAGATAATTGGAAAGACAGATGACTCAAAATGTGGTATGAGGTCTTTGTAGTGATGCTTGTTTTTTCAGAATTTCACACAGCTCACCATCTCATTGTGAATTGCTGTGAGAGCTATGAGAGCTATTGTTATAGTGACTCTGACCTTCCTGTCCCTGAAGAGTCTAGTTCAACAGATGTCCTGGTGGACAAGCAGGTGTAGCTCTGAGGATGTAGATTTCCTTCTGAGCTGGCTGTGCAAGGGTGAGCTGCAAAATTTTCATCTTGATGTGATTTTCCTATAGGGAAATGAAGAGATTCCACTTAGGGATGGCTGTACAGTAATATGATTAAGACAAAATAGACCACTTTAAAAATGTTACTCAAGGCCAGAATTGAATGGATGTAACTTCATGATTTGTTGTTGAATATTGATAGTGAAAACTTTTTACAAATAAATCATGAGCAAGAGTTAAAAGCCAAAAACTGATTGAAACTAAAGGAAACCTGTTTTTCCCCAAATAACATTTTTATTGATCCTATTAGAGTTTCACATCATGTACCCCAATTACAATCCCTTCCCAATCCTTTGTGGTCTCCCCCTAAAGAAGTAAAGGATAAAAACAATTTAAAAATGGAAAGGAAGGGGGGGAAAGTTCGCTTTGTGTTATTGGAACATGGTCAGATTCTTAGTGGCCTGCCCCTTGAAGTAGAACTGAGACCCTCCCCTCCCATACCTCCACCAGAAGCCGCCTCCTGTGGAGAGCTTCTCCTCGGCATCCCCCTCACACTTTTTAGGAGTTCTCTTCGGTGGCTTCCTATCTAGGCTGTTCCTTTTGGGGTGTGTGTGTGGTGGGGTAAGGCTTGTCACATAAGCCATCCATATTTCTTCAACTGTGCGAAAGCAGCCTCCTTGCTCTTAACAGTCAGTGGGAGCACGGGTCATGGGTCACGGGTCATGGGCCTCCACATGGTTTCCAATGACAGCAAAGACCACAAACATGGCCCCCTGCTGCAGCAGGACCAAGGGTCCAGACCCAGATAAGTCCCTTGGAGGTTACCTGGACTTGGAACATCAACATGGCCTCAGGTAGCAGCAGCACAGGCCACTCATTTCAATATGTCCCCCAGTGTGGCACAGCCAATTGACATCTATGTAGTTTCAGCTGCAGCAGAGCCTTGGCACTCGGTGGCAGCAAGGGCCCTGACATCACCATGGTCTCAAGTGGCAGCTCAGGCTACCCTTAGCAGCCTGGCCTCCAATGGCAGCCTGGCTCCTGGACCTCAACATGGCTGCAGGCTGTTGCATGGCCCTCAGTGGAAACTTGTGCCACAGATATCATCCTAGCCATCAGCAGGGCTCAGCAGGGCGGGGCTCAGGTGGTCACATGCCTGGCTGCCTCTTGCCTGCCCCTGGGCTTGTTTTGTTTGTTGTTTATTTTGTTTTGTTTGAGACAGAGTTTCTCTGTGTAGCCTTGGCTGTCCTGCACTTGCCTAGTAGACCAGGCAGGCCTTGAACTCAAAGAGACCCGCCTGCCTCTGCCTGATAGAATGATGGGATTAAAGGCATGGGCCACCACACCCAGCTTTTTAAAATTAAGATGTATTTTGAAATGAATTCTTAGTTGATTTGGCACCATCATCCTATTATAATACTTCAGGTACTTTTTAGGTATTATTTACTATAATAAATAATAGTCTGCTTAAATATGGTATCTGTGTCAGTTTTAATTTTTACTGGTTGAGAATTCTGTTTATTTTGTGTGTGTTTATATGTATATGGGCATGCATATATGGGTCTAAGATTGATGTTAGGAGTCTTCATCAATTGCTTTGTACCTTATTCACTGAAGCAAGGTTTCTCAGTTTAACTCAGAACTCACCAATTCAGCTAGTCTAATTAGCTACCTTGTCCTGATATCCTGTCTCTACCTTTGAAATGCTAGAATTAAAGGCAGGGCCACTGAACCTACTTGACATTTATGTGGGTTCTAGGGATTTGAACTCTATTCCTTTTGCATGTGTGGCAAGTGCTTTAACCATTGTAAATGATACTTTTTTAGGGACTAAGGTGATAGTTCAGTTGGTAGAGTGCTTGCAGACATGAGGACTCGAATTTTACCCCTGTGACCCCCATAGCTACTTGTATTGGTGTGCACATACAATCCTGGTGGAGAAAGGGGTTTCTCTGGGCCTTACTGGCTACCTTGCGTTGGTTCTTTGGCAAATTCCAGGTCGGTGAGAGACTGTGTCTCAAAAAAAAAAAAAAAAAAAAAAAAAAAAAAAAAAAAAAAAGATGACACCTGAATTATACTCAAGGTTAACCCTGACTCCCACACAAATGTGCACACATGTTCATGACACACTCACTGCACCTGCATACACCAACATATAATTCCTTTACTTAGCAAATTTTTGATTTTGTTAATTCCTTGGGGCAGTTGGAAATGGTTCTTTTTTTTTTTTTTTTTTTTTAAGATTGATTTATTTATTACGTACACAGTGCTCTGCCTGCATGTATATCTGCAGGCCAGAAGAGGGCATCAGATCACATTATAGATGGTTGTGAGCCACCATGTGGTTGCTGGGAATTGAACTCATGACCTCTGGAAGAGCAATCAGTGCTCTTAACCACTGAGCCATCTGTCCAGCCCCCTGGAAATGTTCTTTTATCATTAAAAAGTATTTTATTTTTTAGGAATTGCCGCAGTCCAGTTAGCATAGGAAAATAATTACTGCTGCTTATCTGTGCCCTAAATTCTTTCCTTAATTTGGGACTGGCATTGGGACTTCCAGATTCGTGAGGCCCATTTTTACTAAGCAGATTGTGTGAAACTTCATAATGTACATTTCCTTACCATCTACTTCCTTACTGAAAGATTTGCTGTTGTGTTAGTGACAGTTTTATAAAAGTTCCTTATCATGGAGTTTGGCTTATGACAAGCCTTCAGAAACCAATACTGTGTAAATAATAGTCATTATTATCTGTTAAAACATGGATAGACTCACTAGTTCATTATATAATTATCCCGACTTATTATAACACTGATCTCGATAAAGAAATGGTTTTGTAGGCTCTCTCAATATGAATTAAGCATCATTTCTGTCTCTTACTGAGGAGCCACCTAATTTTGGTAGCTTTAAAAGTGATAAACTTTCCCCTACTGCATTCACATTATTACTGGGGATGGATTATCTAATATTTGTTTGTTTATCATTAGGAAAGTGTGTCACCAGTACATCATCCATTACTCTCAGTGTACTTTGTTGTTAATTGAGCAGTTACTGGATTTCTTCAGTTTTATAGCTACGGCTGGCCTTAGGCTCCTGACCCTCTGACTCCATCTTCCAATTAATTGGGACATCTACCTGGCTGGGCTTTTATTTTATTTATTTTTTGGTTTCTTTTAAAAATCTTTATGTATGTGTGAGGGTGTGTGTGTGTGTGTATTAGTGAATGAGTGTACATGCCATGGCATATTGTGCGATTGTCAGAGGACAACATTGTTGTCTGCTCTTTCTGCCTTGTTTGAGGCAAGATTTCTTTTTATTTGTAGCTGTGTATGTCAGGCTGGCCAGCTTATGAAGCTCTGATGGTCCTCTGTCTCTGCCTCCATCCTGCCGTAGGCGCACTGGGATTACACGTGCGCATCGTTGTCTCTGCTGTATGTGGGATCTGGATGTCTGAAGTAACGTCCTCTGCTTCTGCAGAGCAAGCATGTTACCCACTGAGCCATCTCTCTGCCCTTTCTTACTTGGAACGATAATGTCATTGTGTCTGAGCTTATGCTTATACACATCTTATGTTATTGCTATCCTAATAGAATTTGGCCCAGAAGCCACTCTATGCCTTGGGGACTTCACCGATGCTGTCTGCAGAAATAATCAAGACTACAAATGACCCAGGAAAAGCAGAGCTGTTCTGCTCTATTAATTGCTTGTCTGCTTACAGAATTAAGACTGTTATTTCTTCAGGTAATGATTAAATTTGATAAATTTATAGATTTAGTAACATGTTAAAGATGATCATAACTACTGTTATTTAATTTTGTTTTAGACTAATTTTATTTAATATGGCTAAAAACCCAAGACTGATTTACTTATGAAGAACTGATAATAAAGGAAAATAGATTTTCACTGATACTTTTTTATAGAATACATTTTATGGTTTCATGTACAAGAAAAAATAATTATTAAATTTTAAGCTAAGTTTTTTATTTTAAAAATATTTTTTGTTTTTGTTTTATGTACATTGGTGTTTGCCTGCACGTATGTCTGTGTGAGAGCGTTGGATCTCCTGGAACAGGAATTACAGACGGTTGTGAGCTACCTTGTGTGTGCTGGGAATTGAACCTGGGTCTCCTGGGAGAGCAGTCAGTGCTCTTAACCGCTGAGCCATTTCTTCAGCCCCTTTTAAAAATATTTTATATTGAAATGTAATATGAATACATTAATAAAATATATTTAAAATATTTATTTTTAATTTTATTTTTTAATTTTTTGGTTTTTCGAGACAGGGTTTCTTCTCTGTGTAGCCTTGGCTATCCTGGACTCACTTTGTAGACCAGGCTGGCCTCGAACTCACAGCTATCCGCCTGCTTCTGCCTCCCAAGTGCTGGGATTAAAGGCGTGTGCCACCACGCCTGGCTAAAATATTTCATTATTGCTTTTAATGTGCCTATTTTGTCTGCACGTATGTCTGCCCCACTGTGTGTGTGTGCCTGATGATGCCTAGGGTGGCCAGAAGAGGGCATTGGACCCTCTGGAACTAGTTAGAGATGTTGTGAACCAGCATGTATGTGGGAGCTAGGAATCCAATCCAGGTCTTCTAGATCAGCCAGTGCTCTAACCACTGGGCCATCTCTCCGAGCCTTCAAGCTAGGTTTTGACAAGTAGGAGTTGTTGTAGTTAGATTTAGAGATCACTGTAAAGTTCTGTGTTAATTTTTATATTATAGTTGACCTTCCATATTTATGAGTTCTATATTCAACCAACTACACCTCAAAAGTATTCAGCAAATGCTGGACATGGTGCTGTACGCCTTTAATCCCAACATTTAGGAGGCAGAGGCAGGGGGATCTCTGTGAGTTTGAGGCTAGCCTGTCTATATAGTAAATTCCAGGACATCCAGGGCTACTGCTGAGATCCCTGTCTAAAAATAGCAACAAAACCTCAAAAACCCTCATCAAATATAATTGAGTTTTATAGACATTTTTAAAGGCATGTGCCTTTAATCCCTGTACTGAGGAGCAGAGGCAGGCCAATCTCTGCATTCAAGGCTAGCCTGGTCTGTAAAGAGAGTTCCAGAACAGCCAGGGCTACACACAGAGGAACTCTGTCTTAAAAAAACCACAAAGAAATTCTTTTTCTGAAAGTAATAATCAACTCTTTACATGATATTTGCATTGTATTAGGTATTATAGTAACTAGGGATCATCTGCAAGGGGATGTTTAAATGTACAGAGATGGTGCAGTGCTGTGGCACCATTCCATACAATGTGCATGAGCATCCGTCTGCAGGTGCTGCACATCCTTGGGGGACACAAGGAGAGGCTGTGCTGAGTATTTGACTTTTTTTAACTACTAGACTTTTGAATCATTTATGCATGTGTGTAACAGTCATTGTTTTTTTTTTTATTTTTTTTATTTTTTTGTCGTTAAGGTCTCCAGGTTTTGTGTCAGAGTTGTAAAGTCGCAGCAGTTCCTCAATATCACCTAGCCATGTCAAATGGAACTATTTGCAGTTTCTGTAGTTCCAACTGTGTGTTGGCTTTCCAGGTATGATGCAAGGTGCTGTTTCTTCTTTCTCATTCTCTGAGGTATTGATCTATGGCAAAACATCGTAATAGATTAAGTTCCACCCCCCCCTTCTCTCTCTGGTTTTTTTGAGACAGAGTTTCTCTGTGTAGCCTTGACTGTCCTGGACTCCCTTTGTAGACCAGGCTGGCCTCGAACTCACAACTCACAGTGATCCGCCTGCCTCTGCCTCTCGAGTGCTGGGATTAAAGGCATGCACCACCACTGACCAGCCTAAATTGTTTTCTATTACATTTATTTAGTATATATTTGTGTGTCATAATAGCATGACTGAAAGCCGGGCGTGGTGGCGCACGCCTTTAATCCCAGCACTCGGGAGGCAGAGGCAGGCGGATCGCTGTGAGTTCGAGGCCAGCCTGGTCTACAAAGCGAGTCCATGATGGCCAAGGCTACACGGAGAAACCCTGTCTCGAAAAACCAAAAAAAAAAAAAAAAAGTTTTAGCCGGGCGTGGTGGCGCACGCCTTTAATCCCAGCACTCGGGAGGCAGAGGCAGGCGGATCGCTGTGAGTTCAAGACCAGCCTGGTCTACAAAGTGAGTCCAGGATGGCCAAGGCTACACAGAGAAACCCTGTCTTGAAAAACCAAAAAAAAAAAAAAATAGCATGACTGAGCCAGCTTGCCAGTCTGCCCCCCCCCCTTTTTTCCTTCTCTGAGAGTCTTGCTACATATATACCCCAAAGAGGCTGAGAACTCAAACGTAGAAGGTCACACTGGCCTTGAACATGAGGCAATCAGACTGTCTCTATCTCCCAAGTTACAGGATTACAAGCATGGTTAGTGTTAATTTTTCTTTTTTGAGTTTTTTGAGACAGGGTTTCTTTGTGTAGCCTTGGCTGTTGGAACTCACTTTGTAGACCAGGCTGGCCTTGAACTCAGAGATCTGCCTGCCTTTGCCTCCGGAGTGCTGGGATTAAAGGCATGTGCCACGACTGCCTGGCTAGTGTTAAATTTTTGAGTGCAGGGTTTAAAAAAAAAACAAAAAAACAAAAACTACCCAAAACTCCACAGTGGATCCAGGCAGTGGTGGCTCACGCCTTGACTAACACAAAAACAAAATCACAAGTTTATACAAATGTTTGAGCCCAGATGCTGGACTTTCATATTCATGGTCCTTGACTTAAGTACCCCTACCACTTTCTCCCCTTGGCTTTTTTGTTGTTGTTGTTGTTTAAATCAGGGTCTCCTTCTGTAGTCTAGGCTAGGAACTTGACATGTAGCCAGGCGTGGCCTTATGCTCCTGATCCAAGTTTTGGGATTGTAGGTGTGCACTACCACACTCATGTTGGCTCTCTCTGTTTTTAAAAGAACAGGGTCTGGAATGTGGTTTGAGAGGTGGAATGGTGAAGAGCAAAAGCTCATCAGGCCAGAAATGGAATGAGTCTTGGCATGGAGTCATAGCTGCCCTTGTCCCATTTCTGCCCTCTCTGTGCAGTATATTCCTTGGTGTGAGGATGCCTAGTGTGTCCACTATCGTCCTAGCTATCACCCTAGCCACAAGGGCTTGGTTCGTGATATGTGTAGGGCTTGTGGAAGGCCTCTCAGGGAACGTGTGCAGGAGCCTTTATTGTAGTCTGTCACCTGTGAGTGTTTCATTTCTTTAAACCCTTCTGCTCTGGAAGGTATGCCACTGAAACATCTTTCTATTAGAAGTTAAAAAAAAAAAAAAAAAAAAAAAAGTTTGTGAAGTGAATTTATTAAAATGAGAAAATTAAAACAATTTTGTTACATCATTCCTTACTTGGTAAAATCTTTGCTTTGTATTCATTCAGAATATATTTAAAAAGCCAAAGGGAAGAAAGCCTTCGTTGGCCCCTGTATTTCAGAACCAAGAGGTGCCGAGCACAGCCTCGCAGTCTGAGGCGTCTGCAGGACAGGGGGCCCCTGCCTCTTCTGTCAGCAGCTCCGTCAGCAGCCCTGCTGCAGCTGCGCTGGAGACTCTGGCTAGCCAGTCCCAGGAGATCGCTTTGACTCACTCCTTCATGAAACTCAAGTGCCAGCAGTGTAACCTTCTATTTGCCACCAAACCAGAGCTGCTTTTCTACAAGGTAAAGGGACAGCCTGAAAGACAAGTGGGCAAACCATTCCCTAGGAGCATTTCTGGGTTTTCGTCTTTGACAGTTCCTCAGCTTGTGCTGACTTAAAACTATAAACTTATTTTGTGTGTATTTGTGTATTCACAGAAATGGGCATCGTGGTGTGCATGTGGAGTACAGTTGGCAAGAGTGGTTCTTTCTTCTATCACATGGGTCCTGGGATAGAGCTTGGGTTGTCAGGCTTGGGTGCAAGTGCCTTGACCTGCTGAACCATCTCACGGGTTTGCAGAGAGAGAGAGAGAGAGAGAGAGATTTATTTCTAACTCACTCACTCACTCACTCACTCACTCACTGTGTGTGTGTGTGTGTGTGTGTGTGTGTGTGTGTGTGTGTGTACATACACATGAGCATGAGTGCCTGTGGAGGGCACAGGCCTTGTAGCTGGAGTTACAGGCAATTGTGGGCAGCACCCAAACTCAGGCCTCTGCAAGAGCCATGTTTCCAGTTCCCTGTTTGGTTAGAGCTTAATGACCGTTTGTTTGCTTATTTTTGCAGGGTAGAATGTTTCTGTTTTGTTGCAAGGCTTGCTCTGATGAGTACAAAATGAGAAATAAAGTAAAGGCATTGTGTGACTACTGTAAGCTACAGAAAATCATAAAGGATACAGTGCGGTTCTCAGGGGTTGACAAGCCTTTCTGTAGTGAAGGTAAAAAAGAGGTTCCGTATTACTCACACATAGGTGGTGGAATTCATATTTATTATGTTTTGATTTTCAAAACCTTTTCTTATGAAGCATTACTTGAACATTCTTTTTTTTTTTTTTCTTTTTTTCCTTTGAGACAGAGTTTTTCTGTGTAGCCTTGGCTGTCCTGGAACTTGCTGTGTAGACCAGGCTGGCATCAAACTTTTAGGGATCCACCTGCCTCTGCCTCACAAGTGCTGTGATTAAAGGGGTGCACCACCACTGCCCAGCTGCTTGAACATTCTTTAAAAAGTTGAATTCATACAGTTTATACTTTATACACCTTAAGATTTGTCTTTTTAGGCTGGAGAGATGCCTCAGAGGTTAAGAACACTGGCTGCTCTTCCAAAGTTCCTGAGTTCAATTCCCAGCAACCACATGGTGGCTCACAACCATCTATCATGAGATCTGGTGCCCTCTTCTGGCCTGCAGGTGTATGTGCAGGCAGAGCACTGCATACATAATAAATAAATCTTAAAAAATCTTTTTGTCTTTTTAAGCATTTGAATAATCTCAACAAAGGAAAAAAACTATAATTAAATTAATAACATTAGTAGAGTGCTGAGAATTAAAAACATGTGCCACTGTGCTTGGCTTCCGATTCTTTTTAAGGCAGGATCTCTAGTAGCTTAGTTTGGCCTTGAACTTGATATGTAACTAAGGCTGGCCTTTAACTTGTGATCTTCCTGCCTCCATCTCCCAAGTGCTGGGCTTATAGGCCTGTAGTGTCATATCTGGCTAGATCACTCAAATACTACATACTTTGTCTCACTTCCTTGAAGCTAATATGCATTTGTCTCTCCCTTTCGTCCTCTCTGTGGTTAGTTTGCAAATTCCTCTCTACTCGAGACTTTGGAGAAAGATGGGGAAACTACTGTAAGATGTGCAGTTACTGTTTACAGACATCTGCAAATTTGGTGGAAAACCGACTGGATGGGAAGCTCCAGGTGTTCTGCTGTGAGGATTGCATGTCCAAGTTTACAGCTCTGTTTCATCAGGTAAATGGGATGTGTTCTTTGTTTTTATGAAATAAAAATGCTAGTCATTTCAATTTAAAATATATTCAAATTACGTGAAAAATGTGTTTAGAGCTTAGGATTTCTGGAGGTCTTTTCCTCACTATCTTGGTATGGGGCCTTGAATTTAGAACCCCATGCCTGCTAGATAAACTCTCTACCACTGAGATGTAGCTCTAGCCACACATTTTGTTGTTAGTAAGGATGTGTGTGCTTTCTTAATTCTTTTTTTCTTACAAAGTATGATGACCTTGTTTGTAGCTTTTAGGTTAGAAATTTACATAATTTTGCCTTAAGTAGCTCTCTCATTCAGGTTACTCTGAGGAATTTAAAGTCAGACCCTGTCCTCCCATCATTAGGAGAAGTGATAAGTCAGTCTTACCTACTTTCCTAGTTTTGAAAGGCACGTAGGAATGGGTATAATTAGATATGCAGTAACACAAACCTGAGACTCTTTCCTTGTTGATTGCTGTATTCCCAGTGTCAGTCCTGAGATTTAGATGTGTGATTGCCAGTTTATAAATTGAAAGACTATAACGTGCCCTTGAGGAAGCTGGTGGGAACACCTACATAGCATGCATAGCAGATAGTGAAACCAACCATTATTTACTTAACTACTTCACTTCTTTTTTTTTTTTTTTTTTTTTTTTTTTCTTTTCTTTTTTCATGACAGGGTTTCTCTGTGTAGCCCTGGCTGTCCTGGACTCACTTTGTAGACCAGCCTGGCCTTGAACTCACAGAGATCCACCTGCCTCTGCCTCCCTGAAAACTGGGATTATAGATGCCCACCACCATGCCGGGTTTTAACTGCCTCACTTCTAAATGTAATTTTCTTGCAGAGGAATATTATATATTTTAGCCATTATATTTTGAAAGACCAATCGTAGAGCTTAAGAAAAGGGTACTTAGACTGGGCATGGTAACACATGCCTTTAATCCCAGCACTTGGGAGGCAGAGGCTGATGGATCTCTGTGAGTTCAGGGCCAGCCTGGTCTACATAATTAGTTCCAGGGCATCCAGGCCTTATTACACAGAGAAACCCTGTTTCAAAAATGAAAGAAAAAAAAAAGGAAAAAAGAGAAAAGGGTACTTACGTAAATATTTGTTGAGTGACTCAGTCCTTAGGACTCGAGAGCCGGTGCTCTCTGTTCTGCCTGCCCTCTGCCTCTCACAGCACAGCTTGTCCTTACATCCCTTCCTTAGTTATTTTGGAAACAGAAAGAGTGACTTTTAAAAAGTTACTTTTTACTTTAATCCCAGCACTCAGGGAGGCAGACGCAGGAGGATCTCTGTGAGTTCGAGGCCAGCCTGGTCTACAGAGTGAGTCCAGGACAGCCAGGGCTACACAGAGAGACCCTTTCTTGAAAAACTAAAACAAACAAAAAGTCAGTTGTTAGGACATCTTCTATGGAATAAATAATGTTTTTAACTACTGTATTTTAAGTATGGATTCCTCTGTTTTATAATCGCACTAATTCTAATACTCCATTTTCACAGTGTCTCTGGTTTATGGTTAGTATCGTCTTTTCTAACTTGATTCTTTTCTGTCTTTCTTCTGCTTCTCAGACAGCCAGGTGTGATGGTTGTAAGCGTCAGGGTAAGCTAAGTGAGTCCTTGAAATGGAGAGGCAACATCAAATACTTCTGTAACCTGTTCTGTGTCCTGAAGTTTTGCCATCAGTACAGTATGAATGACCCAATTCCACAAAAAAAAGGTAAAATGAAGCTTGGTTGCTGGGCTCTTTAGGTCAGTGCTAGGATGTACAGTCAGCACATAAAGTTAAAATACTATAATAAAAACAAAGTCTCACTGCGTTCAGACAGCTTGGACTGCCTTAACATGTTCTGTAGGGCTCCTTAATGACAATCTGTTTTACTTTTTTTTTTTTTTTTTTTTTTTTTGAGATAGGGCTCTCTGTGTAGCCTTGCCTGTCCTGGACTCACTTTGTAGATCTGGCTGGCCTTGAATTTACAGAGATCCACCTGTCTCTGCCTCCCGAGTGAGTGCTGGGATTAAAGATATGTGCCACCATACTGGCTCTACTTTGTTTTTTATTGCTGTGGTAAATACTGTGACCGAAAACAGCTGAGAGAGGAACGGATTTATTTCGTGTTACAGTGCTCAGGTCACGCTGCGTAACTGATGGAAGTCAGCAAGAGCTGGAGGCAGGAACCCGAGGCAGGAGCTGAGACGTGGCCATAGAGCAGGGCTGCCACTGCTTGTCCCATAGAACCCTGCACCGCCTGCCCAGGGGTGGCACTGCCCGCGTGCATTGTTAATCAACGGAAGGCCCTGCAGCCTTGCCTACAGGCCCGCTGATGGGGGCATTTTTCTCAATTAAGGTTGCCTCTTCCCAGATAACCTGAACTTGTGTCAAGTGGATAAAAAGCCATCACACAGTTCTTGATAGAAAACTAATTCTGATGTTTTTTTCTGTCACAATCAAAGCAAGAAATTAATAAATTGCATACTTATTTCATAGAAAAATTTAACTTGATTGCTTGGTTAACCTTGTGTGAATGCACTACAAAGGGAGCATACTACTCAGTTAATACAACTGAAAAATTGAAAAGAGGACGAACAAAGGAGAGAATGTGTGTGTGTTAACATGGTTGCTATTGCTGGTCTAGAATCTGATGCAGAACTTGCTTGTAGCTAAAGAAAAAGAACAACACATTAATTATTTCAGAAAAAATAAAGTAGATCAGTTCTTCATGGGTAGCAAAGTTTTTTTCCCCTTAAAAAAAAATAATAGCCTTACAAGTAGGACAACTAATGTGGTAAAAAAAATTCAGAAGAATAGATGTGTGGAATGTAGTACTTTCTGCATCAGAAACACTTGATATATCTTCCCTGTCAGAGCCTGAAGTGCTACTTAGTTGACAGAATCCATGTGCTATGGCTTCCTGCGGCTTGGCTCTTACTTAGCTTGTACTCCCTTTATATATGTCTATTCTAAACTTTTATATTAGCCAGCCCATCCTAGAACTAGTCAGGTTAATAGTGGGATATTCCTTTTATAATATAATTGAGGGAAACTAATGCTATTCGAAGGGAGATTATATTAGGGGAGGAAGGGGTCTAAGGAATAGGAGGGAAAAAAGAAAGACAAATAAATATTGTCTGTTTTCTTTCACATGTGCATATAGCAGAATGGGAACTACTGCAGGGAGAAAGGGGACAGGAGGAGTGAGTACATGGGAGAATAATGAGGTCATAATGGATATTAGCAAAATATAACGATACACAATTTGAAAATGAAACCTATCATTTTTTATGATAATGTAAAAGAAAAATCAATGTTACATGAAGGGACAGCTTCTTCATTGACTTATAAAAATAGTCATGTTAAAGTTTTATTTGAAACAAGCTTAAGTGTAGGGCCTTAGGCCCACTCACAGGAACTCCCAGTCATTCCCAAGCTGATGACACCTGGCATTTTACCTGTTAGATATTAAAATAAAGGATTTTGGTATATCTTATATGAGTTTTAGATTGTCATTTGAAGCTAGAATTTTATAGACTCAGGCTCTTTTTAAGTCCTAGTGAACACTGACTTTATAAGACCCATCCAAGCTGTTGTTACAGAGCTTTGTTGGAGCTCTGTACTGCTTCTATTCCTGTGTAACCCTTTCTGTGTTTAACTTTGTTTCTTTATTTTTATGGAACAGTTCATCAATTTGTATGTCCTTTACCTCAGGGACCAAGCTAATTTGTATCATTACGCTTTTTTTCCCCAAGTATTTGTGCTCCCAAAGCCAACATCAGCAGTTACTCCTAAAGCACAAACTACTTTGACGACACCCCTCTCTCCAAAGATAGCTACGACACCAGTTATAACCAGTGTGATATCATTGGCAAAAATACCTGCTCTTCAGCCCACTGATGGTGTTTTAACAGGTATGACTTGATGCAGAGGCATTTAGCTAAGAAGCAAATACTGCCTAGTCTTCGAGTTCTCATTGGTAATGCCTTTGTTTATAAGAGGGTGTTTTCCCCACTGTGTGGGATGAGTGGCTAGGAAACGAAGAAGGATGCGTTGGAAAGGAAGGAGTGTGCATAATTACTTTTTAAAGGATTCTAATGGGCTGGAGAGATGGCGCGGTAGTTAAGAGGACCTGCTACTCTTGCAGAGGACCCAGGTACAGCTGTCAGCAGCTATTGAAGTTCTAACCATCTGTAACTCCAGTTCCAAGGGGATATGATGTCCCCCTTTGGGTTCCATGGGAATAAGAAATGTATGTGGTGCACATACATACATGGAGACAAAACACTCACACACATAAAATAAATAAAAAAAGAATTTGAGCAGTTTATCAGTTTAATATATACCCTCACATATATGTGGTGCAAGTAAATATATACTTATTTCTGTATGGGTGGGGCATAGCAGCCAGAGGTTGATGTTAGGTATCTTCATTGCTCTCTGTTTAATTGAAAATTGAAATTTTATTGTCTGTGTGTGTACTTGTTGTATGTCTATGTGGTGTCTGTGCCCCAGTGTGGGTAGGCACGCCAGGCTTTGTTTGTGGATGTCAAAGAACTTTTTTTCTCCCTTTGGTTTTTCAAGACAGGGTTTCTCTGTGTAGCTTTGGTTTCCCTGGACTCACTTTGTAGACCAGGGTGGCCTTGAACTCACAGAGATCTGCCTGTGTTGGCCTCTCTGAGTGATAGGATTACAGGCATGTGCCACCACGCCTGGCTTGGTTAGAGGACTTTTGTGAGTCAATTCTCTCCTTCCACTTATGATCTGAAGATCAAACTCAGGTTTTCAGATTTGAGTGGCAAACACCTTAACCTACCAGATCCACCTTAGTTTTTAAGACAAGGTCTTACTGAACCTGGAGTTCACTGACTAGCTGGACTGGAGTGGTCAGTGGGCTCCAGGAATCCTCCTGTCTCAGCCGTGGTTACAGAGATGTGCCTGGTGTGTTTGTTTTTAAACATGGGCTCTGGGGATCTGAACTCAGGGCCTCATGCTTGTACTCAAAGCACTTGACCCACTGTGCCAACTTGCCAGCCCCACCCCTTGCTTCTTTGTTGCCAGGATTCCAATGAAGTAGTAGGGGCCTGAGGTAGGCAATCCTTACTCTTACTAGGCCTCACAGGTGTTCCCTTGGACCATTATTTTTTTTATTTTGAGGAATTCTGTTCCAGACTCCTAACTTCCCTTAATGAGAGAAAAGCAAATACCTTAGTTTCAATGTTTACTTATGTATATTGTGGGAATGCTAATGTATGTTTTGATTTCTAACAGGTTCGGATCCTAAAGAGGCAGCAGAAACCATTGGAAATGTGAGTTTATTGTTAAATGTTACCTGGTAATCCCCACTTACTTGGGTTTTTTATTTTGGTTATAATCTAATATATATATGTGTGTACAAATATATGCATATACATACATACACAGATACATACATGACACACATATATTTTGTTTACATCTTATTCTTTTCAGAAGGTTGAGTAGTAACAATGTTTTGAATCATTGTTGGATTCATGATCACTAATAAGGATATATTCTTGATTTATTTTACTATTTGTATTCAGGTTCCTTAATTTGTTTAAGTGCTTGCTAACTCCTTTTGGCTGCTTATATTTCCTTTTACTGCATTTAAGTATTTTTTAAAAAGATTTATTTATTATGTATACAGTGTTCTGTTTGCATATACATCTGCATCTGCAGGCCAGAAGAGGGCACCAGATCTCATTATAGATAGTTGTGAGCCACCATGTGGTTGGCTGGGACTTGAACTCAGGACCTCAGTCAGTGCTCTTCCAGCCCCTATTTAAGTATTTTTATTTTACACTAGAAAGGCTTTGGAAAGTTCAGTGTGTGGTCATTGTAATTTTGAACTGTCTGAGGCTGAAAATAGTAGAGAGTATGTATTTATGTAACGTCTCACTTTATGCCTCAAATTTGAAAAATGTGAAACTGTGCCCCAGTTGTTCTTTGCTTTATTTTGTTTTTTTAGAAGGAGATTCTGTATGTAACAACTCTGAATGTCTTGGACTTGCTTTGTAGACCAGACTGGCTTTGAACTCATAGAGATCTGCTTGCTTCTGCCTCTTGAGTGCTGGGATTAAAAAAAAAAAAATTCAAAGTGCATAATTTGAGATCTGGAAGGCTATAAGGGTTACACTGTGTTGTTTTTGCCCAGTGCCAATCATCTCTTAACAAATAAAATTCCCATAATCTTTTGTCAGTATCACATGATTTGATGATTTTAGTGACCATTTGTTCTTGATATAATTAAAAGTCTTTTCTTATGTAGCAATGCCAATCAAGTGTTATAAAATGCTGTTGCTAGGGCAGAAAGTGTGCTTCACTGAAATTCAGTACCTTTGATGAAAATCTCTAAGATGACCAAACTACTTCTGTGGTATATCACATTGTAAAACTAAGAAAATGTAGCCTACACAGTTTGAAAGCTAATACTTAAAACCCCAAAGTAGCATAGTAGCTTAGGCAAACTCCTTGCCCGGCTTAGGAAAATTATAGCCAGGCAAGGATAACAGAATAAGTGGAAAAATTGTGGCAATTCCTGCATGGATTATTTTTGATGAAATGAAACTACGCACAGCAGCAAAATGGCTCATAGGTAGAGGTGCTGTGCTTGCCTCACAAGCTTGACCATCTGAGTTTGATTCCCAGAACCTGTAAAAGTTATTTTTATAAAATTATATTTGTTTCTCAGTTTTTCTGTTAACCTAGCTAGCATTAAAATAATTGACTCTATTATATTATTTGTTTATCAACCTTAATGACACAATCTTGAGCAGTTATTACTCCATTCTTAACTCTGTATGCTAGTCTGGCTTCTTCCCAGTGTAAATCCCCCAAATACTTGGATTTTATGGCATTCTCTCCTCCTGCTCCTCTCTCCTATTGTCTCCTGGACCTTTACCGATTGCTGAATCCCTTTCTTCCTCCTATAACTCCTCCCCTGAAGAACAGGAAGTCCAGACCTATTCTCTCCCCATCCAGCGATTGGCTATAAGCTGCTTTATTGGCATAACAGGACAATTGGAGGCCAGTGTTTACTCAACATTGAGAGAGGAGATTCTCAGAACAAGGATTGCAACCAGATATGGGGGTACAGAAATCAGTGTTTGAATTATGCAGTAACCTTATGCCTACATCTCCCCCTTTTAGTGTAATAAAAGGCTCTTTCCATTCAATGACAAATTGTATAATAGTAACAATTATGAAAATAATTAGGCAAGACTTACATTTATATATTTGGCACTCTTGGATAAAGTAATCTATCAACTTTTATCATTCTAAACAATTTAGGTTTAACTGTAAAAATATAACTACCTAGTTTTCAGTCCCATCAGAGACTTAAGAAGAAATAAATAATACCTAAATATGGAGGAAGTGCAAGGAAGCAGCTTCCAAAAGTATGGAAATGACAAAGATATTTGGCTGCTTGGACAGTCCCCCCAAATTTTTCTATAACATTGAAGTGCCATCTTCGGTCTTCTGGCTCAGAATATTTGACGGACTATTTTGTGAAGTAGGAATTATAAAGGACTTGCCTGCCTTGTTCTTGCAAAGCTTGGCAGTTGATTCCTGCTTCTCATCCAGTTTGTCCAGTTTGGACAATATTCTGTTTGTCATTGACACAGGACATTTTATCAGCCAGTGGCCAGCTTGCCATATGTGATGCCTTTGACGTAGAATGGTGGTGCTGCCAGGAGCAGACCTGTCTTCATGGTCAGAAAAACCTTAAACTAATAAAATCTTTAAATGTCATATATTGTAGATCTCGGAGGTTTTTGAAGACTAACTATCTATCTTATCTGAGTTTTTTGTTTCTAGCTATTTCTTTAATTTGTCAATCTACAATCTAGGAAACATATTTTTGTAATTAACTAAACTAGTGCCGTATTTTCCAGCATATAAGATGACTGGGCGTATAAGACGACCTCTAACTTTTCCAGTTAAAATACAGAGCTTGGAATATACTCGCCATGTAAGACTACCCCTCTTCCAGTGCTTACCCTTTGTAACAGACTCGGACATGTGTCTATTTGCAGGTAGGGTACAGACAGCCAGGCGCTTCATTAAATACCAGCAGACAGCAATTGCCAGCCTACAGTGCCCCTTTAAGACACGGTCCACACTCAACCTGCAGCCCTCCCAGTTGAATAGGTGGGTTCTGGTGGAGAGCCGATCCACACTCATGCTCTCCTCCTTGAGGTACAGGAAAATGTGTGCAGCTTGCTCCTCCCTGCCTCATACTCCCTGCACAGAGTAGAGAATAGGCCGTGGCACCCCTCTACTATATGTACTGGACATATGAAGCAAGCTGCAGATAAGTACCCTGCATATAAGATGACCCCTGACTTTGGCATGGATTTTTTAGGGGTTAAAAGTCATCTTATACACTGGAAAATACGGCATCTAACATGACCATGTGTTTGATTGCTAATATGCATTTCTTACTTACCCTAAACAGTTGGTAATAGCAGGTTTCAAAAGGACTAGAATTTAAAAATTACAGTTTTAAGAATTGCATGGGTAAAATACCTTAGCATGTTGTAACCAAAATAATCCTAAATCTCTATCAATGTACAGAGATTTATACCAATATAAGACTTTTTGCTTGTTAGTGCTCTTTGGGCTAAAAGTAGATTCAATAATCTACTATTTTACTCTCATCCTCTAGCTAACCTCTTTTAAACATAGAAATCCATCATCCATAGAATGACGAAGCCCCACTTCCCATGGGAATTGTCTCCTGTTGATTTGGGATATAGTTTTATTTTGGGTGGCCTAAGAAAATTGAGACACTTATCAGTCTTAGGAAAGCTAGCTGTAACTTTTGCTGTCCAGTCTCAGAATGCTATGAAAGTTCAGAGCTTAAGTCAAGTCCTGACTAGAACAGTCTTTGATGCTGGACAATCTAGCTAGTCACTTTGAAATGGTCTGTCTGTGAGGTTGGATCACCTGGGCTACTTGTTTGTCTTTTTTGGTGTCTGATCCTCTTGCTCTGCAAAAGATTAACTTTCAAAGGTATTATACATTTTTTTATTAATATCTCTATGAGCTATGCACCGGGCACAGTTCAGTTAAAGATAATTCTCTGCTCTCTGTTCAAGCAGGTAAGGCATTTGGCTTTTTGTATAAGTTAGCTTGGACTGTATAACCAAAAATTTTTATAAGTGTTTATTTATGCTATTTTAAAGAACAGCATGATAAGTCCTGAAAATTTTGTATAAAGATTTATTGGTCATGCATAGCTGAAGTCCTGCCTGGAGACATTTTCATATCTCAACCAGTCTCAGCTGTTTCCATGTGGAGGGATCAGCAAATGATGTTATCTGTTTTGTTTGGTCTTCTTGATTTCTTTCCTTTTGTCTGCAGCTAAGACCTTTAGGAGGTCTCCCCTTTTCAAATCTGATTTTTATCAATTTGGAAGGAATCCACAGGTTTTTCTTTTCCTGTAGAAACAAATGCATAACACCTTCTCCAGCTTAACACATTTCCCGCTTTCCATTCTGAGGTTATGACACCCTTAATATAAACTGGCTGGTTTAGTGCAGCGCCCGCGCTGCTAGCCTAGGCTACCGTGAGGGTCTGTGGATTGAAAAGACGACACAACAGTGGGTCATTCGTGCTAAGAGAATGCTGTTTATTGGGAGTAACAGAGTTGCTTATATAGGGGAGGAACCAGCAATCGAGCAGCACTGTGGAAAGTCCCCAAGAGGGAGCAAACCAAGGGCCAAATAATGAGTCTCAAAACAAGGAAAATGAAGGCAACCAGTGGAGCACAATGTTTCAACTGCAGAGAAAAACAAGTAATGTTTCAACTGCAGACAAAAACAAGTAGTGATCAGTACCAGCACAGCTGCAGTTCACCACAATTTAGTTCAGCAGTGTCCCCCCCCCATCCCAATGTTTCTCAGCTGCTGTTGTTTTTTTATCTATTAGCATTTAGAAAATTTAGAGTTAATAAAGCACAATATAGTCTATTTCTGGGTGTCTTTGCAACTTCTTTCTTTTTGCTAAGCATCTTCTTTTAAGTACAATTGGATCTCTCTATCACTGATTGTAGGATTGTGTGGTATGCCTGTAATACGATTTTTATTACTATATGTGAAAAATTGCTTCATTTTACTGGAGACATATGGTGGAACATTGTCAGCCTTAATTTGTACAGGTATTCCCATAATTTCCATTTCTCCTACTAATGTGTAATTACAGAATCAGCTCTTTCAGAACTTAAAGCACAATTTACCCATTGAAATCCTGATTATGAACCTATGGTGTGGTGCAAACACTTCACTTCTCTAAACTCTGCAAAATAGAGCACACATGCCACAGGATGACCTTGTTCCAAGGCAACACTAACCAGGATCTGCATTCCTACTGTAGCATATACACCTTCATCCAGCAGTTGAACCTTGGTGATACACACACAATATCCTGTCTGATCATGTTGGCCGGTAGCTGAAGCCTTTCTATCCAGCATATCAATGGGCTGCCATTCTGCAATTTCATCAAGCCTTTGTAGATTTTCTCATCTGGAACTACCTTTTTTTGGTGTTACTGTAAGTTCCAGATTGGATTTCTCCTAACCCTATTTTGATTCAAAGATTTCTCCAACCTTTATTCTATGGCCTTTAATTTAGCATGTAATTTCTCAGTCTCTTTTTTCACCAAGTCTGTCTTATCCTGATCTCTTCCAAAGAGGATATACAAAACTGTAACCACCACTGAAAAAATTATTTGTATTCTAAGAGAAACAAACTCAAGTGGATTCCAGAAGCACCGTGTCACTGTGTCTTTCATCTTTTTCAACTAATCTTTAATCTCACAACCTCTCCCTAAGGACTTAATTTTCTTAGATCCAGTTTCCCTTATAGACCTTAAGAGTTTAGATGCTTGAAGCTTCTCAGTCTGTCTCTGGCTCTTCTTCCAGAGAGAGGATTTTCCACCTCCCTCTAGGGATCCTGACCCCTTCTCAACTCTGGGAAGTTACTGAATTCATAGGTGTTTGCTCCTCTGGCCAGCAGGAGACAGGCCAGCAAGAGCCCCTCAAAGGGATTTAGTTTCTGGCCTTGGCTAGCAAAGTCTTACTTTGAGAAACTTGCTGTGTTAAAGAGCCACTTTTCCCCCCTTCAACAATGGCTCCTTAAAAGAACTGCCTCTCTGGGGTTTGTTTCAGTTTTTGTTTTCTTGTAGCCAGTGGAAGGCCTTGCTGTGATTTTTCTCCTTAAGAAACAGCATTAAGAAAGTGCTTTAAGCAGGGTGTGGTGGTGCACGCCTTTAATCCCAGCACTCGGGAGGCAGAGGCAGGTGGATCGCTGTGAGTTCAAGGCCAGCCTGGTCGAGGATAGCCAAAGCTACACAGAGAAACCCTGTCTCGGAAAACAAACAAACAAACAAAAAGAAAATGCTTTAAGTTTAGATACTATGTAAGTTCTTGCTAGATCAGTGTAAGTTCTGCTGCACTTGCTATGCCAAAATGTTAGTTATTTCTATAAAATTGTATTTGTTTTTTTGGTTTCTCTCTTAACCTGGCTCTCACCCAAATAATTGAGACTCTATTATATTATTTGTTTATCAAGCTTCATGGTATAACAACTGAGCAGTTATTACTCTATTCTTTTTTTGTTGTTGTTGTTTTGTTTTCTTTTGTTTTATTTCAAGACAGGGTTTCTCTGTGTAGCCTTGGCTGTCCTAGACTAGCTTTGTAGACCAGGCTGGCCTTGAACTCACAGCAATCCACCTGCCTCTGCCTCCCAAGTGCTGGGATTAAAGGCCTGCGCCACCACACCCAGCTACTCTATTCTTTTGTTTTTGTTTTTGTTCTTGGAGACAAGGTTTCTCTGTAGCCTAGGCTGTCCTGGACTCACCCTGTAGACCAGGCTGGCCTCTAACTCACAGCGATCCTCCTGCCTCTGCCTCCCAAATGCTGGGATTAAAGGCGTGCGCCACTACCCCCTGGCTTGAGCAAAAGTCTTACCTGGAGTTACTATTGTAGGAAGATAGCTTGTCCAGTCAGTCCTCCTAACTCTCTCAGTATTTATCATATTGGAAGATGATAATATCTACTTAATTATTTTCAGACAGTGTAGTTATTAATGAAAGTCATAAAATTAACTTGTACACATTTATTTATTACATGTTACACACTAAATCATATTTTGAGTTGTGATTAATCACCTACACTATTAATAATTATGTCATTAAAGATGCTTGTGCATGTAAGATGTAACTATATATAATTAATAAATACTATTAACATATGTCTACAAAATAGTCTATATATTTTTGTCTTAGGGTTTCTATTGCTGCGAAGAGACACCATGACCATGGCAACCTTTATAAAGGAAAGGATTAAAATGGGGGCTGGCTTACAGTTCAGAGGTTTAGTCCATTATTGTCATGGTGGGAAGCATGGCGGCATGCAGGCAGACATGGCCCTGGAGAGGGAGCTGGGAGTTCTACATTTGGATCAGCAAGGCTGCAGGAAAAGACAGTGACATACTAGGCCTGGTTTAAACATCTGACTCTTCAAAGCCAGCCTTCAGTGACACACTTCCTCCAGCAAGGCCACACCTACTCCAATAGGTGCTGCTTCCATAGTGCTGCTCCACATGGGCCTCTAAGGGCCATTTTTTATTCAAACTACAATTTCTAACACTCTACAGTAGTGGGAGTCTGTTTTCTCAGAAAACCTAGTTATGTTAGGCAATTACGTTTTTTTTTTTAATTCTAGGTGTGGGATATAGGCTGCTTCAGATTGTCCACAGCAGCTAACTATATATCTTGTGCTCTGACAGGGGCATGATCTTTGACGGCTGCAGATAGTTTAATTCTGGGAACTCTTGAGTCAGTATAAATCGGAGAGCCCTGAGAGGTCCTGCAGCAGCTTCTGCTCTTCCACTGTTGCTGCCTGCTGCTGCTGCTGCTGATTCGTGCCCCTGCTGCTTTTGGTTGTTGCTGTTGCTGGTTTGTCATGTGGTCCAGAGAAGAAGTTGGAGATATCCTTAGGCTATGAACACTGGCCTGGCCCCAAGGAACCCAACGACTCTATAAACAGCAGGAAGTAGTCTAAAGAGACATATGCTACCCCCCTTTCCCCTTTAACCTTCTGTCTCTCGTACCTGTTGTTGGAGTGTTGGAGGTGATTGGGGTAGAGAAGGGAGATAGACAGATAAGAACTCCAATAAAGTAGATAAAACAAGTATGCCAATAAGGGTACCCAACATGGGACAGCCCTTGTTGGCAGGTAGTTTTTAGCTATTTTATTTAGGCTCTTTTTTTTTTTTTTAAGATTTATTTATTTATTATGCATACAGTGCTCTACCTGCTTGTACCCCTAAAGGCAGGAAGAGGACATTAGATCTCATAGATGGTTGTGAGCCACCATGTGGTTGCTGGGAATTGAACTCAGGACCTCTAGAAGAGCAATCAGTGCTCTTAACTGCTGAGCCGTGTCTCCAGCCCTTATTTGGGTTCTTGTACCTCTGCCTCTCTTCCAGTCCTTATCCACCTAATCCCTTCCAACACCCTAACACCATGTAAGACAGAAAAGTTAGTGGAAAAGGGTGGAGCATATGTCTCTTTAGATTACTTCTTGCTGACTAGGGATATAGTTCCCTGGGGCAAGTCCTATCTTCATAGTCAGGGTATCTCCAATGTTTTCTTCTCATCAAACTGCAACAACAGCAACTAGGAGCAGCAGTGGGCAGCCGCTGCCGGCATGTCTTCCTCACAGTACCCTATCCCTCTCTGGGCTCTGGCATTTATATCCTCTCAGAGTCTCCAGAAGTAAAATAGCTGCAGCTGGCAAAGATCACGACCCTGCTAGCGCACAAGACAATCATATTAGCAGCTGTGGACAAACTGAAGCATCACCATATCCCACACCTGGAATTAAAACAGAAACATTCACATAACACAACCTGGTTTTTTGTTGTTGTTTTGTTTTTGTTTTTCGAGACAGGGTTTCTCTGTGTAGCCTTGGCCATCCTGGACTCACTTTGTAGACCAGGCTGGCCTCGAACTCACACCGATCCGCCTGCCTCTGCCTCCCGAGTGCTGGGATTAAAGGCAACCTGGTTTTTAAAGAAACCAAAACTCTCACTACAGATCAGCACTGGTTATAAATTTATGTACTTTAAGGATTCATCCTTCTACTTTATGTATATGGGACAACTATTTTGAATTATTTAGGTTTTTAGGAATATATACCTCATTTAATACAGTTGCCCTATATGTGCTTTCCCCAAGTAGAATATTTTATTGTGATTTACCTGTCATTTAAACTGTGTCACTAGAGGCTGAAGAGATAGCTCAGCAGTTAAGAGCACTGGTTTCTCTTCCAGAGGACCCAGGTTCTTTTCCCAGCACCCACATAGCACCTTAAAACAATCTATAATGCCAGTCCTAGGGGATCCGAAGATCTGATCTGATCTTCTGGCCTCTGTGGCCTTCATGGGCACGAGATGTCCATATAGTACACAGATATACATGGAGGTAAAGTATCTATACACTTAAAAGAGTAAATTTTAAAATATTTTAAGAATCTATTACCAAATAGCTCTGGTTGATTCAGTTTTAGTCTATAAAATGCTTATATGATTTAACAGTTTTAAGAGTGTCTTGTCTTGTTTCTCTGAAAATGTTAATATGAACTTTCCTCAAGTTATTTAAGTAATTTGAATTTGGTGAAATGTTAAAAAATATAAGTAGCTGGGAAGTGGTGGCACACACGTGTAATCCCAGCACTCGAGAGGCAGAGGCAGGCAGACCTCTGTGAGTTCGAGGCCAGCCTGGTCTACAGATTGAGTTCCAGGGCAGCCAAAGCTACATAAAGAAACTCTGTCTCAAAATAAAATAAATAAAAAGAAAAAGAAAAAAGGAAAGAACTACATGGAAGCAAATCTTAAGAAGTCAGCAAACATTTACATAATTCTTTAGACGTTGCAAATGGAATGTCTCTGTTGCAGCTGCAGGCTCTGCTGATCATGTGCCACGTGGGCAAGTGCATTTCCAATAGCATCGTATGCAAAGCAAGTGAAGGCACACTCTGCCAAACCCTGATCTACCGTGTTTCCATCACCCAGAGTTAGGTTAGGCTATTTGCTTCTATAGGTTACTTTTCTGTGGCTGTGATAAAATACCACAATCAAAAACAACTTAGGGGGCTGGAGAGATGGCTTAGAGGTTAAGAGCACCGCCTGCTCTTCCAAAGGTTCAATTCCCAGCCACCACATGGTGGCTCACAACCATCTATAATGTGATCTAATGTTCTCTTCTGGTATACAGATGGACATGCAGACAGAACACTGTATATATAATAAATAAATAAATCTTTAAAAAAAACTGAGGGAAGGGTTAATTTTGGAAACAAGCTTCTCTCTACCTTCCTGATTTTATTTACTATTTAGGAGCAGAGGAGTTACATGATCTGATTTATGGGAGGCAGGGTGGTTGGCTCTTGTTGTTTGTTTGGTTTCACTTAATAAACTGTCTTTAAAATTAATTACTTGTGTATATAAGCACTCTATTTGTATGTATGACTGCCTGACAGAGCATCAGACAGAAGAGGGCACCAGATGTCATTATAGATGGTTGTGAGCCACCATGTGGTTGCTGGGAGTTCAACTCAGGACCTCTGGATAAGCAGTCAGCCATCTTAACCGCTGAGCCATCTCTCCAGCACTTAATAAAATGTCTTAATTCAGAGTCCCCTTGAATTATCATCCTCCTGCCTCAGCCTCCTGTATTGATTTGTGCTTTTCAAAGGTCTTTGTGAGGGAGAGAGGGGAGCTAGTGGAACATGTTCCTAGCATGCACAAAATTCTGGGTCTGATCCCTAGCACTTAGCAGGCAAGAGGATGAGAAGCTTAAAACATCCTCAGATACATAGCAAGTTGTAGGACATCTTTGTCTCACTTTAAAAAAAAGAAATCTGGCAACATGTGGAGGAAAATCTCGCAAAGAGCAGAAATAGCTGCAGGAAGGCATGTGGGAAGACACTGCAGCCATATCTAACAAAACGGACTGAGAGGCAGGGAGCACTGCAGAGGAAAGCATGTGGGAAGACACTGCAGCCATATCTAACAAAACGGGCTGAGAGGCAGGGAGTACTGCACAGGAAGGCATGTGGGAAGACACTGCAGCCATATCTAACAAAATGGACTGAGAGGAAGGGAGCACTACACAGGAGGGTACCGGGACGAAATGATTCTTTTTGAGACAGGGTTTCTTTGTGTAGCCTTGGCTGCTTTTTTACTCACTCTGTAGACTAGGCTAGCCTCAAAGTCAGAGATCCACCTGTCTGCTGGGATTAAAGGCTTGCACCACCACACCCAGCTAAGAATTATCTTCCTTTTAAGTTGTTTTTTTTTTTTTTTTTTTTTATGTTCGTTGGTGTTTTGCCTATATGTATGTCTGTGTGAGGGTGTCAGGTTCTCTGGAACTGGAGTTAGAGACAGGTATGAATGGTCACATGTGCACCAGGAATTGAGCCAGGTCCTTTGGAAGAACAGCCAGTGTTCTTACTGCTGTACCATCTCTCCAGTTAAAGATTCTTTTAAAAACATACTGAGACAGCTTATTAGTCATCCAAGAGTAAGTATCACATAGACAAGAGGATATGTAAGTCTGGGGTAAGGTTTTGAGTAAGAAAAACCAATCTGGAAGCCAGCCATTGTCTATATGATGTTTTTAAAAGACCTAAAGGAGTGGGCATGGTGACCCACGTGTACTCTTCAGCATTTGGGCGGCAGAGGTGGGAGGGGCCCCAAGTTCCAGGCAGGGCTGGACTACATATTAATGCCCCAAAGGAAAGAAGTAAGGAGGGAAAGAGGAACAAGGCAGGCAAGGAGGGAAAGAGAAAGTCAGCAGCTTAAGGGTATTCAAGGTGTTCAGAGGTAGAACAGTTATGTAACATGCAAGGCTTATGGTGGTTTTGATCCCTTTTGTCATCACTACCAAGTGCTGGGATTATAGGTGTGTGCCACCATGTCCGGCTTCCTGCTCTTATTATTTTTTCAGATCACAGCTGGTGTGAGTAACTGAAACTGTGGAAACAAAAGTCATGGATAACAGGAAATTACTGTATATAAACATTCCCTAAAAACATTAAGAAAAAGGTAATTCAACACATCAATCGATGGAAAATTATAAACAGGAAATTCAGCTGGGCAGCAGTGGCGCACACCAGTAATCCCAGCACTTGGGGAGACTGAGGCAGGTGGATCTCTGTGATTTTGAGGCCAGTCTGGTCTACAAAGTGAGTTCGGGATAGCTAGATCTACACAGCAAAACTCTGTTTTGAAAGAAAAAAAAAAGAAAAAGGGTGTGGTGGTGCACACCTGTAATCCCAGCACTCGGGAGGCAGAGGCAGGCAGATCTCTGTGAGTTTGAGGCCAGCCTGGTCTACAAAGTGAGTCCAGGACAGCCAAGGCTACACAAAGAAATCCTGTCTTGGAAAAAGAAAAAAAACCAAACAAAATGAAAATAAAAAACAAAACAAACAAAAAACCTCCAGGAAATTCAAGGAAAATCCTGATAACCAACCAAAGTAAAAACCATGAAAGTAAAACTATTAGCAATCCAAATTAAAAAGTCATCAAGCACAGTGACAAAACATGTTCAGCTGTTATAGTAAACAAGGATGAGACCGTGGGAAATGGGAACAAAACCAGAGCAAGGGCCTGTTCCTTCCTTGTGCCTTAGAGATGTCAGAGGCCAAGTGGGTTGAACTCAGGTGGTCAGGCTGGACAGCAGGGCCCTGAGTAGCTGAGCCATTGCATCCAACATGGCTTGCTCTTCAGGAAGTCAGGTGACACTCCCACACTGCCCTTTCTCCAAGGAGTCACTCTCTGCTCCTTACCCCTCCTTAACCTTCTACAGCTCCTGTCACTATTTAGACTTACATACTTGTTATATGATTGTTTTACTTGTGTGTTTTTGTGTCTCCTCTCTGGTGTAAGGCACATGAGAGCAGGACTCTTGTTTGGTTTTTTTTTTTTTCCTTGTATCTTCTGGGCTTAGACATTGCTTAGTGTACAGTAAACATTCAGTAAAATTTTCTGAATGAAATAAATACCTTTTAAATAAATGGAATTCTCACCGGGCCAGCCTGGTCTACAAAGTGAGTCCAGGACAGCCAAGGCTACATAGAGAAACCCTGTCTTGAAAAACAACAACAATGAAAAAAAAAGGGAAAAACCAAAAAAAAAAAAAAAAAAAAAAAAAAAAAAAAAAAAAAAATTAAATAAATGAAATTCTCTAGGCTTTTCTACCCTGTTTTATGTTTTCCAGTTGAGATTTTTAATCAATCATTACATATGTGTATTTTATGTATTTTATATATGTATATATATTTGTGGAATGTGGATCTAGTTTTTTGAATAATTATCATTATCAGCAAAATTATTTTTCTTATGTTTTTGGCTGTGAACCTAGCCTTTAGTGGCTGAGCCATCTCTCCAGCCCCAATTTTTTTTTCTTTATTTGGCTATTTGGTTCATATTTTAGGCAGACTAATTTCTGTGTATGTCTTTTAAGTGTGTGTATGTTATATGTGTGTGTGCATGCAGTGTGTGTATGTGTAAAAGGGATTGTGGGTTTTGTGTGTGTGTGTGGTGTTTTTGTGTGTGTGATGTATATGTGTGTGAGTATATATGGTGTGTGTGGTGCATGTGTGTTATATATAGTGTATATGTGTGCCATATATGTATATGTGTGTGGTTGTGTGTATGTGTGCTGTGCATATGGTGTGTATATGTGTGTGTGAGTGTATGTGTATGTGTGTATGTGTTATGTGAGTGTGTGTATGTGTATGTGAAGGTGTGTGTTACTAGGGATTGACCCAGGGTCTTGCCCATGCTAGGCATATTCATCTTCCAGAATATTTTCTAAAAAGTCAATAAATGGAATCAGTGCTGATTAGGGGAATTAGGAGTTAGTGGTGTTTGTGGTTTCTTCCTCAGAGTGCTTTCTGTCTGTAACTACTCTTTCAGAGCACATCACTCCTTTTGTTGTTTTGTCTTTCGAGACAAGGTTTCTCTGTGTAGCCTTGGCTATTCTGGACTCGCATTGTAGACCAGGATGGCCTCGAACTCACAGGGATCCACCTGCCCCTGCCTCTTGAGTGCTAGGATTAAAGGCATGCACCACCATGCCCAGCAACACTGCTTTTCATATGATAGCAATATAGTCATCGGTAAGGTACTAAAAACACTCTTTTAAAAAAGAAAAAGAAAACCCACTCTGATTTAAAACAAAACAAAAAAACCCACCACTCTGATTTGTGGATTTGTTTCTAACTAGGGAAGTGCACCAGCAGCTGCTGACACACTCCAGTCTTCTCAGTCTCCCAAGCTTCTGAAGAACAAAGGCATATTGTGCAAGCCAGTCACACAGACCAAGGCCACCTCTTGCAGGCCATATACCCACCATGCTGCATGCCAGACAGGTAAGTGTCCTGGCACCATGGAGGTTTGTTTTCTGCTTTTTTTTTTTTTTTTTTTTTTTTTTTTTTTTTTTATAAAAAGGTAAAGACAGTAGTCCTCGATTGTGAAATATTAATTCCTGGATGCTGTCATTTAAATCCATATGCACACATAGAATTGTATTTAGAGTTAAACATTTCATACATGTGTGCATTGCTCTTTCAAATCTACAGAGAAACCATTATAATTACTGACATACTATTTGCTTAAAAGCATTTGTAGGGCTAGGGAGATGGCTCAGAGGTTAAGAGCACTATTAGCTCCTCCAAAGGTCCTAAGTACAATTCCCACCAACCACATGGTGGCTCACAACCACCTATAATGTTATCTGATGCCCTCTTCTGGCCTGCAGTTGTACATGCAGGCAGAGCATTGTATATGTAATAATAAATAAATAAATCTTTTTTAAAAAAAGGATTTGTAGCACTCTTTGTTTTAAACTCTTCTTTATTTGGGGTGTTTAGCCTCAGCCTCCTTTCCAACCTCCCAACTTTACATAGGAGAGGGGGGAGAGGGGCCCCTTTACTTCTTTTGGCTGTTTAGGGTTAATTGGGTTCCTTTGGGCTATACCTGTTTCTGCCAGCAGCAGATATAGCCAGCAGTCTCCTCCAAGCCGCTGCTCTCCAAAGCGTTTCTCACCATCTGTCGGCCAAACCTCAATACTGTCATCTCTAGTCTCTTCAAATTGCTACACACCACACACCACACTGCATGCCACGCAGTGCTCTCTCTCTGCTCTTATTATATTCTCAGAACCCTAGACTACACCTCTCTGCATGCTGCAAGGAAGGCTGTTACCAGCTAGCAAAAGCCATGCCCCTCAGAAGGCAATAAGGTGTGGACAAGCTAAAGCTCAAACTGAAATCCCACACTTGGGATTAGAACAAAAACATATTTACATAATACAGCTGAGTTTATAAAGAAACCAAAACTTCCATTACAAGCATTACTGATTGAGCCTTAGTTCTTCCTCTTTCCTTCTCTCTTTCTTTTAGACTCTGCATTTAATTATTTAATTATAAGTTACTGAAAGAACAGATAATAGATCTGGGGTGTTGGTGATAGAAAATTGTGTGAACTCCTACATGGAAAGCTGTATAGCATTACCCCATCAGTGGTAATGCCTTAATCCTATACTCCTTATGTTTCAATTATTTTAATAGCCAGCTCTGCCCAAAGTGTGTGTGTGTTGCTGACATGTGGAATTCATACATCCCAGCTAAGGTGCTCTACCCCTAAATGTTGTTTTCAACTTGATTTTAAGTTATAGGCAGCATTGAGTCATGCTGTGCTAATGGATCTTTGTCCAGTTTTTCATAACACGTCTATCATAGTATACATGTTC
Source organism: Acomys russatus (assembly GCF_903995435.1). NCBI lineage: Eukaryota > Metazoa > Chordata > Mammalia > Rodentia > Muridae > Acomys > Acomys russatus. The sequence goes on from NC_067165.1 coordinate 21,361,246, forward strand.
ATAACAGCAATTCAAATCTTTCCTTCAGATTTACTTCTGCCAAATGGGAAAAATGAAGAGCCTGATTCTCCACCTGCAAAGAAAAAAAGAACGGGCTTTTCCCAGTCTTATGATACAGAATATATAAAATTTGGTTTCATTATCCATTCTGGATCAAAGGAAAGTTCACCAAGACCACAGTGTGTCATTTGTGGAGAGATCCTACCTAGTGAAAGTGTGATGCCAATAAGCCTTTGTAACCATCTGAAGACAAAGCACTCAGAGTTAGAGAACAAGCCAGTGGACTTTTTTGAGGAAAAATCACTTGAAATGGAATGTCAAAACAGTTCTTTAAGAAAATGTTTACTAGTTGAAGAGTCACTTGTGAAAGCTTCTTACTTAATTGCTTTCCAAATTGCTGCCCGGAAGAAGCCGTTCTCAGTTGCTGAAGAATTAATTAAACCGTATTTAGTAGAAATGTGCTCAGAAGTTTTGGGTTCAAGTGCTGGAGACAAAATGAAGGCCATCCCTCTTTCTAGTAGCACAGTTGGGTGCAGGATCAACAAACTGTCTGCAGACATTGAAGAACAGCTGGTTCAAAAGCTCCGAGAGTCCAGGTGGTTTGCTCTGCAGATAGACGAGTCACCAGAGACCTCAGATGTCACCCGTCTCCTCTGCTTTGTTCGTTTCATCGATTATGACTATGGCGATGTGAAAGAAGAGTTATTATTTTGCACTGAAATGCCTTCTCTGAGCACAGATCTTGAAGTGTTTGAACTAATAAATAAATATTTTGATAGTAGATCTCTGAATTGGAACCACTGTGTTGGTTTCTGTACTGATGGGGCTGGAAGCATGACTGACAGGTGTTCCCGTTTAAGGTCAAAAATTCAAGAAATTACTAAGAACATGGTGACATTTACACATTGTTTTATTCACTGTGAATACTTAGCGGCGGAAAAGCTATCTCCATGCTTACATGCGGTTCTTTTGCAGTCAGCAAAGATTTTAAGCTTCATCAAGAGCAGCGCCTCAGATCCACGAATGCTGAGGGCGTTGTGTGAAGAGGTGGGATCTGAGGATGCAGGCTTACCACTTAATGCCGAAGTACGCTGGCTGTCGAGAGGGAGGATCTTAACAAGATTATTTGACCTGAGACATGAAATTGAAATATTTTTAAATCAAAAGCAGTCAGATTTGGCCAGGTGTTTTCATGATAAGGAATGGGTTGCCAAGCTAGCCTATTTAGCAGATATACTTTCACTTATCAATAAATTAAATTCAAGTCTCCAAGGAACCGTGACTACTTTTTTCAATTTGTATAATAAAGTTGACATATTTAAGAAGAAGCTAAAGTCGTGGCTGAAGCACACTCAGGAGGGGGATTACGACATGTTCCCTTTATTTTCTGAGTTCTTAGACTCATCGGGTGTGAGCGGGAGGAGTGTCGCTAGCATTATTGTTGAGCACCTGGAAGGACTTTCTCAGATGTTCCATGACTGCTACCCACCAGAAAAGGACTTGCGCTCAGGAAATTTGTGGCTCACCGATCCCTTTGCCAGTTGCCAGAACAGGAGCCTCACTGACTCTGAAGAAGAACAGCTAGCAGCATTATCTTCAGATATGAGATTAGTGTCCGCTTATAAATCAATGTCTGTAACTCAGTTTTGGGTAAACACAAAGACAAGTTACCCAGAACTCCATGAAAAGGCAATGAAACTCTTACTGCCCTTTTCAACCATCTGTTTGTGCGATGCCACCTTTGCAGCCTTGAGTGCATCGAAGCAAAGAAACCTGTTGATTTGTGGCCCCGCCCTCAGACTTGCTGTTACATCATTAGTTCCGAGGATAGAAAAGTTAGTAAAGGAGAAAGAGTAGTGTCCTTATTGTTTATCATCAGAGTCTATAATTTTGTGTTAAATTTTGTATAAGTATCCTAAAATACAATTTGCTAATGTATTTATATTTTCAGTGATTAAATGTTTTAATATTTTCCCTTTGTTGTACAGGGATTTAAGAATTGTGGGACCTAAGCATAATTATTTGTAATTTTAATAATGCAAGGGAGAAAATGTAGACTTTATATTGGTGATTGTTCGTGGGGTTTCAGAGGAACTGCTTTGCTTAGGGAATTCCCCAAGAGACCGGGCCATCCCAGTTGTCCCAGTACACCAGTGAGAGGTGAGCAGCGTGAAGGGTAGAGAGAGGGAAGAGCAGCTGTGACTCAGTGATTCCACCTCAACAGTTGTTTTGTTTTGTTTTGTTTTGTTGAGATAGGGTCTCTCTACATTCGCTCTGGCTGTCCTGGAACTCATTATGTAAACCAGGTTAGTCTCAAACTCAGAGAGAATGGACTGCCTCTGTTTCCTCACTGCTGGGATTAGAGTTGTTCAACACGCCGTGTGTGGTGGTGCACACCTTTAATCCCAGGGCTTGGGAGGCAGAGGCAGGCGGATCGCTGTCAGTTCGTGGCCAGCCTGGTCTATAAAGCCAGTCCGGGACAGCCAAGGGCACACAGAGAAGCCCTGTCCCAAAAAACTAAAAAATAAAGTTGTTCAACACAATGTCACCTTAGCCTTGAAGAGACTAACAGGGACTTTGGACTATCTTAAGAAACAATGGAGTGTTGGAGTGTGCCTGCCATTGGGTCGCAGGAAGGCCTCATCCTTCCAGCTCTGGTTCAGCAAATGGTTCCGGGGAAGTTCCACTGCCATCGCTTTAGGGGAGCAGTCTGTGTTCTGTGAGGTGACTGCTACTGGTGCGGCCTCACCATAACAGCAACTACCATTATTTAAGGGGTGCTCTCCTCTGCTCAGGCCCCTGGTGCTTGGAGCTGGTTTGTTTTGTTTTCCAAGACAGGATTTCTCTGTGTAGCCTTGGCTGTCCTGGACTCGCTTTGTACACCAGGCTGGCCTCGAACTCACAGCGATCCACCTGCCTCTGCCTCCCGAGTGCTGGGATTAAAGGCATGCGCCGCCACCACCCTGCGCCTTGGGGCTGGTTTTGGTCCTTCACTGTACCTTATAGGCTTATGGGTCAGTTCTGTCTTTGCTAGAGTCCAAGGAAATTTACAGGAAAAAGTGACTGGGGGTGGGGAGTGGAGAAATAGAGCCAGAGGAGGACAAACCACCGTTAGGTTAGGCCAGCAGCCAGTGCCCTCCTGTATGACCAAGTCGGCAGGCACACTATAAGACATGAGACGTTTTAGTCACTGGCTAAATCACCAGCGCTCAGAAAGTTATGTGTAGATGGCAAGCAGAGGCCAGCAGGTGGCCAGCAGCAAGTATGAGCAGCAGGGAGGCCGAAACCGTAACTTTGGGCTTCTCTTGGACCTCTAGATCAAGGCTTGGGAAGTACTATTTTTTTAATTGAAGACTGGGCTTTGCAATGTGTGAGCAGAGGTGTCAGTGGGTGGCCTAGGTGTTGCTGTGGGACCCATGCTGCCGTCATGGGCAGTCCTCAGGCCTCGTCCTTTCTAGGGTTGGGATTACAAGTGTGTTCCAAAATGCTTGGCTGGAGCCACCTTTCCTAAACGGTCCAAGTGTATTCTGTGGTTCAGCCATGAAAGGGCTACAAACATATGGCTGGTAAACACTTTTAGCCTTGTACACTTAGATGTTAATTTTATATACTTTTCAAATGTTGTGAAAATTCCTTGAACATTGTTTAATAATTTTTAGAATTATTATTATTATTATTATTATTATTATTATTATTATTATTATTATTATTATTATTATTATTATTATTGTTTTCCTTTTTGGTGTGTGTTATAACAAACTGGAGAGCTGGCCAAATTTGTCCTTTTGTTTGCTGCCAGTGCTGGCAAGTAAGTGAATCTTTTAAACATCTTTTTCATTTTTCTCAACTGATGGGAGGAGTAGGTAGACAAGAAAACTTATAGTTACTGGTTCCTGCTTCACTGCTCACTGATTGTATAATTGTACTAATTCACAAATAACTTTATGAAGGGCCAGAGGGCAGCTTCCTTACCAATGCAAACCCAGAGGCACAAGGGGTTGGAAGGTGTCAGTTTCCTCCAGCAAGGTGGGCCTGCAGGCCTGGTCACGTGGTCAGACGCCCCACCCCCACCCCCTTTGCTTCCGCCTACTGTGTGTGTGGGGAGAGGCCTCAGTGGGCGGGTCGGGGGCCACCTAGGGCGGGTCTGGAAGTTGGGAGTGACAGGGTGGGCGGGGCGGCGCGACTGTGGTCTCCCGGAAGAAGAGGCATCTGGGGAGGCTGGCGCTGCTATGGCGCTCATCCTCTGCGCGCTGCGCGTCCTGCTCGGCGTCTTCTTCGTGCTCACCGGGGCTGCCAAGCTCTTGCAGGTGTCGGCCCCCGTGTCACAGCAAATGGTGAGCTGCGGCTGGGGAAGGACAGCATGTGCTCGGGTTCCAGGCCTTCCGTTGAGTTTTCTGCACCTTCTCCTGGTGGGAGGGGACGGGACTTACACTTCTGGCCAAGCTGTGCCCAGGCCGACTTGGAGCTGGAGAAATGGGAGCTAGGGTTTCCAGGAAGACGAAGTGGGAAAGGGACCGAGCACACCTCCGCATCCCACACCCACCACCCATTGTCACAGTTTGGGGGAGGTTGGCGAGGCAGATTGGTTGATTGATTTGAGACAGTTTCCTCACTATGTAGCTCTGTACAGACCAGGCTGGCCTCGAACTTGCAGAGATTTACCTACCTCCACCTCCGGAGTCCTGGGATTAACATCTTGCACCACATTAGAAGTCACCTGTTTTAAGCTTGGAAACCAGCTTTGAGTGTAAAATGTAATTTGCCAAAAGATGATACAGCTAATCCAGCAGGACCCAAAGTAGAGTAAGTTAACCAGGACTCTACAGCGTCCAGGGAACCTAGAAGTCACCTGACTAGTTCTTACCCCGCGAAGTGAGGGTCCAGCCGCACTTCAGGCCTTCAGAGAAGCCAGGCTCTGCGGAGGACCCCTGTTGCCTCTTCCCAAGACTGCATACTCTTCTTTTACCCCTAGCCGAAGGTGGTGGCTTACTTTGGGACAGATATGGTAAAAGCCAGGACAGCTGTCGTTATAGCCCAGCACAAAATCGTAAAATTAAAACTCAAGTGACTTAAAAAAAAAAAAGTTCTGGAGTTCTGGAGCAACTCTGTATATGACAACAGGGAGACTGGATACCTGGCAGTTTGCTCTGGAGAGCAGCAGTAGTAGGAGAGGCAGGGTTGCTATCGGACCATAGAAAACAGCCCCGAGGATATAGAGGTGTAGGTAAAATGCTAACTTTAAGCCGGGTGTGGTGGCGCACACCTTTAATTCCAGCACTAGGGAGGCAGAAGCCAGCGGATATCTGTGAGTTCAAGGTCAGCCTGGTCTACAAAGTGAGTCTAGGACAGTCAGGGCTATTACACAGAGAAACCCTGTCTCAAAGATTCGTTACTTTAGACCCCCCTCAGCTGCCACAGTGGCATCAGACCCTGAATAGGAGATGGAAGCCATTTTCTGAGGAGCCGTTCCATCCGACCTCTAAACCTTGAAGAGAAACTAGACTTAGCACCTGGCCCTAGAGGGGAAGGCCCAAGCCCTGCTCCCTTTTCCTGGGATTTGATGCTGGGTTATCTATGGAGAGGTCTAGTGAGACAGAGCCATTACTACACCTGTGGGCCTTTTCACTCAGGAGTGTCAGCCCCAAAGGGTGGCCCCTCCAAACTAGGTTCTTCAGCCTGGCTCTGGCCTCTGCTTGTCATGGTATTTTTAGGGGAGCTGGTTACCAGCACAGGAGGTCTCTGTGGTGCCTCCGGGCACTGCGTCTTTGAGAAACACAGCTGACAGGTGTTCCCTGCCACTCGTAGAAGGCCTTGTTCGAGCAGTTTGCTGAGGTGTTTCCATTGAAGTTGTTCGGCTATCAGCCAGATCCAATAAACTACCAAACAGCAGTGGGCTGGCTGGAACTGCTGGCTGGGCTGCTGCTGGTCACGGGTCCACCTGTGCTACGAGAGCTCGGCAACCTGCTATTGATCCTGCTCATGATGGGTAAGGGGGCAACGGGGCTCTCCTGGGCGTCATGGAAGAACCTAGCTACTGTTCCTTTCTGCTGCCGCCTTTCATCTGGGACCAGGCACACTTCCTGCTCTGCCGTAGCTTCCACAATACTAAGACTAGGTATTGCTGGAAGTCATGGACCACATCCTGAGCACTGGAATTCTGTGACTGCTTTCCCCATCACTTCTGTGGTCTCGTAGTGTTCCAGTGTGAGCAGGTGGCACAACCTCCAGCTCCTGCTCTCTCCCACAAGTGCTCACTCCTGGAGAGTGTGGAACAGCAGCTGCCTCTTAGTGTATGGCGGATTTCGAGGGTGTGGCGACAGCCAACAGGAAAGCTGGAGCCCCCCTGACCAGAGACGTGCCAGTGTACAGACAGGGCAGCTGGTGCTCCAAAGGCCGTTTTGCATCCCTTGGCCAGTGTCACAGTTACGGCCACTCGAACAGTCTTTCCATTTCTAAAGCTTTCCCCCCTTTACAGGTCATTACCACACTTTCACTGCAGGCCCCATTTTGAATCTTCCAGTAGAGTCACTAGATTATTAAAAAAAGGAGCTGAGGGGGGTGGTGCTGCTGCTGGAGAGGTGACTCAACAGTTAAGAGTGCTGGCTGCTCTTCCAGAGGTCCTGAGTTCAATTCCCAGCAACCATATGGTGGCTCACAACCATCTAGAATGAGATTAGATGCCCTCTTCTGGCCTGCAGGTGTACATGCAGGCAGGGCACTGTATACATAATAAATAAATCTTCAAAAAAAAAAAAAGTTGAGGGAAAGCTAGTATCCACATCTTCATCCCACCTTGACTCTCCCCTACTCCAAGGGTAAATTCGTTCAAGGTGCTTCTAATTCTTTGTCCTGCTTCCTGGAAGAGGGGTGCGGAGGGATGTTTATGGGCGGGCTTGAGCTGGAGTGGGTGAGCCTGGGCTGGAACCCCTGAGTTCTTGGGTTTTCTGTGTGCTCTTCCTCTCCGTTCTAGGGGCCATCTTCACCTTGGTGGTTCTGAGGGAGTCGCTGAGGACGTACATCCCAGCTGTCGTCTGTCTGGGACTCCTGCTGCTGTTGGACACCTTCCAGTTCTTAGCTCGGACTAAGGAAGTGGTTCCTCCTGGTGCACTCAGCAACCCTGGGACTTGAGTCTTCACGCCCCTCAGTTACCACAGCAGGAACAATCTCAGCACCGCGTCCACCACTTTGTCAGGCATCATTCTTCATGTCATGTGGAAACAGGGAAAAAGGGAAGAAACTAAAACCACTCCAAATTCTAATATCACACCGCTAGTCATTTCATGCTCTGGTGAAACTGCCTCTTGACTTTCTCTGATTGTATACAGGTGTTTTTGTTTTGTTTTTTAGTGAAAATGAGAGTGTAGCCTAGTTTGTTGCCCTGCCCCCCTCTTGTGTGTGTGTGTGTGTGTGTGTGTGTGTGTGTGTGTGTGTGTGTGTGTTGTTTTTTTGAGACAAGGCTTCTCTGTGTTAGCCTTGGCTGCCCTGGACTTGCTTTGTAGACCAGGCTGGCCTCGAACTCCCAGCGATCCGCCTCCACCGTGCCCAGCCTTATTACCTACTGTTAAGACCCAGTGTACTTTACCTTTGCCCGTCCATTTACTTCATCAGTGCTAACGGCTTTAAGTACTCTATTCTAGGAATGCACCAAGCTAAGGGGGAAAGGTGGCTGAGGCGCTAGGAGCAGTAGCAAAGGGCTGGGCTTCTACAGCCTCTTAACTCCACTCTCAGAGGATCTGGCGCCCTCTTCTGGCCTTTTGGAGCATCAGTCACGCACATGGTACATACATGTAATACATATTTTATATTACAACTAATACAGCTTTCATACACACACATACACACACACACACATGAAAGTAAAACACACATAAAATAAAAATGTTTTATTAAAGGATGTGTTGTATTTAATCCACTTCTTTCTGTCCATGAGGAATATCTGGGTCATTCCCCCCACTGTGTGTGTGTGTAAAGCTCACAGTAAATTACCTCTGCATATTTCCACAGAAGTAAGGGTGCTGTTTCAAAAAGCATGCACACCTGAAGCACGCTGTAAAATTTACAAGTCGACACTGCAGAGTGTTAAGTGTCTGGTCCCTGCCCTTGCTCACCCGGCTCCCACAAGTTGACACTGCGGAGTGTAAGTGTCTGGTCCCTGCCCGTGCTCGCCTGGCTCCCAGGAGAGGCTTCTTGCCATTTATTTCTCTTACACTTGTACAGCTGACATCTGCTAGAACGGTGAGGTGTGGCACTTAATCCAGTGTCCCTCAACACCTGAGTGGAGGCTGGGAGACAGCCAGCTCCTGGTAATGCTCAGTGGCTTAGCAGTGTATAAATCAGGTCATGGGGGCGAGGGGGAGAGAGGAAGGGGATGAGCCCACATGTTAGGGCACTTAGTGTCATGTTCTCAAACCATTTTTGCCTGAGTTCACTGGAGTCCTTTTGGGAAGTGATGTTTCTCCCATGAGAGAAGATAGGAAAAAGGATTTACGTTTTGCAGCTCTGGAGCCTTAACTCACATTGTCACATATGATAGGCAAGCACAGCACCCCTGAACCTTACCCAGCTGTCTTTATTCTGGGACAAAGTCTTGATGAATTACCTAGGTTGGTCTTGAACTTGGTAATGTAAATAAGACTTGCACCATTACCAGACTTCAACTTTTTTTTTTTTTTTTTTTTTAGTTTTCAGTTTTTTCAAGATGGGGTTTCTCTGTGTAGCCTTGGCTGTCCTGTACTCGCTTTGTAGACCAGGCTGGACTCGAACTCACAGAGACCCACCTGCCTCTGCCTCCCCAAGTGCTGGGATTACAGGTGTGTGCCACTGTGCCCAGCCAGCCTCAATTTTTAAAAGCTAGGATCTTAGAGCAAACTCTAGCAACCGGAACATCGAGAGGAATAATAATCTGGTGTTTCGATAGCAAGAGGTTTGGCGAGGGATTTCTAGGGGCCAGAGCTGGTAGATAGAGCTGACTTTGCCCTAGGAAAGGTGGATGCCTGAGAAACTCAAAAGGCAGAAATTCACATTTTGATACTAGAAGAGACCAAGTTTGGAAACTGAGAGTATATGTAAGTGTCAAAAACAGCAAGAAGCCATTGCCCCTTAGGGAGAGGGTGAGACTCCACCTGGGTATTTTTGTGTTGTGTGTGGAGTGCCTGTACAGGTGTATGCATTTATCTGTGTGTAGCCTGGGAGGGACGGGTGGAGTTATGAAGTCTTTTTCCCAGGGTCAGCCAAGATTCAGAGTTTTACTTGTTTGTTTTCTCATCAAATATCCCCATGGGGTAGTTAAACCTCCATTTTACAGCAGCAAAGACAGGCTCAGTGAGGCTCAGAAATTAGCCTAGGGCCTCATGGCAAAGAAACGTTGTGTGGCCAGATTCCCAAGCCTGTGTCCATTTTGCAGCAGCAGCTACTGCTGTTGCTCCTCCTCTTCCCTGTTCTCTTCTTACTCTTCCTCCTCCTCCTTACTCCTCCCTCAAGACAGGCCTTCTCTGTGTAGCTGTTGCTGGCCTCGAACTCAAAGATCCTCCTGCCTCTGCCTCCAGGGTGCTGGGATGAAAGGTGTGCACCACCACGTGCACCTGGCCCCTTCTTGCTCCTTATCCAAAGTTCTGACTCTAACACAGGGCTTCCTTGGAGGTCTGAGAGTTGTGAAGCCTCTTCAGTCCTCTCAAAGTGGGGTGATTCTGGAGCACACTAAGGAGAAGAGCTTCACTAAAGAGGTTCAAGGTCACCGCCTGTCCAGAATTCCCACAGCACAAGACCGTTCTTCCATCTCTGCCTTTTCCGCTTCGTCGCTGATCTTCTGGGAAGGGATGAAAGGTTTTGTGTCACAGGGTGATTTTACCTCACATAGCTACATGTCTGACCTGTAGTCTTGTGTGTGAGGGACCACCCACGTTTGCGAAGACTCCTGCCTCCTGTTTTCCCACAGCTTGTCACCAAGAACTCTGAAACTCGCCCTCTCCTCCATGTCCCCAGCAGGAGGGGCCCTCTCCCTCGTTTGGATGTTGGCGACTGGCTGTGAGATGAACTGGTTCTTACTGTCAGCATTCCTCCATAGCGCATCAGCCCGTGCTACTTTGGCTCCTTGGTGAATATCTTGTACTTATTCAGCCTGGCCATTGTCAGTCTACTGTGTAGAGGAATTGTAATCCAGCGACATGCTGCTCTGGCAAGGGATCTCATCCAGAGACCTAGGTTGGTGTGATCTAGCTAGAATACAGACCTTTAATCCCTCTGACTGGAATTTAGTACACACCTTTAATCCCAAACTGCGATGTCTAATTGAGGGGGCAGACATGCTCAACTCTCACAGGAACAGACAGGAAAGAGAAACTGCTTACGAGCAGTACACACACACACACACACACACACACACACACACACACACACACACACACACAGAGAGAGAGAGAGAGAGAGCGAGAGCAGAGTTTATAGAGACAGTACAGTAGACTTTAGGACTACAGTGCAGTTAGTGCAGTTGGTGCAGTTCAGTTGAGAAGTGGAGAAAAGCCAGTTTGAATCAGTCAGCTTGGAGAGGCGTTTTGAGCCAGGGTTAGGGTTTGAGCCAGCCATCCAGAGTTCAGGAAGAACTAAAAAGAGTAAGTTTATTGGAGGCTGAAATCATTCTAGCCCTGGGTTGGTGTATGGAGGCTGGAAGCTGAAGCCTTAAAGGTGGGTGTTGTTATAAAAAATGAAAATCCCAAACATTCATTTTTACCAATAGAGATTCAGGAGCTAGATATTGGGGTGAAAACCTGCTAGCTTAGAGAGGCAGAGAAAGCACCCAGTTGACCTTCCTACTCAGCTCACATCTCAGAGGGAAAAAAACCCAAAAACCTTACTAGCTCAGCTGACAGCCCAGGAGGAAAAGCCAAAAAACTAAAAGCTAAAGGCTCGCTAGCGCAAATCTCAGAAGGCCCCTTCTTATCCACACTTCAGCTTTTTACCCCCGTTCAACTCAACGTCCCTCCTACTCTTTTTTTCTTTTGAGACAGGGTCTCTCTGTGTAGCCTTGGCTGTCCTAGATTCACTTTGTAGACCAGGCTGGCCTTGAACTCACAGCAATCCACCTGCCTCTGTCTCCCTGAGTGCTGGGATTACAGGTGTGTGCCACGGAGCCCGGCTAGAGAATAAACTTCCTCAAACTGTCCTCTGAAGTCCACAAGAGAGCTGTGACACATGCACACACACACTGGATATATGCAATGCAACAACAACAAAAACAACAGAAACTCCAAGAAAACCAAAAGCAAGACCTCAAGAGGTGAAACATAGTTTGAAGTCCTGCGTGGTCCCTGGGGTTCTCCAGCATTGGGGTATACGTGGTATGCCAATTGTCTTGGATATTTCCTGCGATAAAATCCAAACTCCTTCCTGTTGCCTACAGGGCCCTGCTTGATTTGGCCCCTGCTTCCCTAGGGACCTCTTTACCTCCCCTGCACCTCTGCATTTCATTTCCTGATGTAGTCTCTGGAACATGCTGGATTCCTACCTACTTTTCCGGGAGTTTTGCACCTGAGTTGGTCTGAGATAATCTATCTCCTTTGGTAGATGATATACTCCTCATCCACACTTCCTCATAATCACTCTTCCCACGCCCCGCCTCCCCCCTCTCTCCCGCCCGAGACAGGTTTCTCCTGTATAACAGCCCTGGCTCTCCTGGAACTCACTGTGTAGACCAGGCTGGCTTTGAACTCACAGAGACCCACCTGCTTCTGCCTTTCAAGTGCTGCTATTAAGGGCATTCACCACTACTACCTGGTAGTACCTGGTACTACCTGGTGGTATCCAGAATTAACTCTTAAAGGCAAATCTTTCTTGACTACCAACACGCAGGCACATGCACACGTGCACAAACCTGGATCCAATCTCATGGTTTTTTCACTATTCTTTCTCATAATTGTAATTAAGCCATTAACTGGGTAATAGATTTAAAAAAATTTTTTTCCTCTCTTGTCAGAATATATTTATGTCAATCCATAAGGAATTGCCTTTTTTGTGGGCTCTCAAATGTTGGCTATTGACAATTGTATTTTAATTTAATCCACCCTAATAAATCCCGTGTTCATCTTGCTTGGTGTATTAGTTCCTATGCGTCATACTGTGTCTTGCACAGTGGAAGAACTCAGTTTCAGATGAATGAATGAAACCTGGATACCGTTAATTTGAAAACTTAGAACTCTGATATTCTGGTGTCTAATAACTTCCCCTCAAGCATTCTGGGATTGTACAAGCTTGTTTTTCCCTGGTGCATTCCTGACCCAGAGTTAGGATTGCTTCTCTCACTCTCGCTGGATACTTGCAACACTGCCATCGCCTCCACGGCGTCAACACTCTTGTGCCAGGACTTGGTGATAATCAGGCTGGAGCTCTAGCCTGTCATTAGCTGGGACCGAGATTGGCCAGCTGAGCTACATTTAAGTTCAGCTGACCAGAGGCTTTCTCAGGGTGCTGATCCAAGCCAGCGGCTCTGGCTCTAATGCACCCCCTCTCTCTGTGCTTGGACGACCGAGCCATCTGCTCTTAGTAGGGAGGGAAACCATGTTTCTGGGAAGTCACTTAAGTCCCAAGGAGTTGCAGCTTGGCAGCCAAAGCCCTCATTGGCAAAGTCCAGCAAACAGCCCCTCCCCCACCCCTGACCACCCTCCGGGCCCTCACATTGAGTTTGCCTTCTAGAGATAAGTTCTGGGAAATTCCTTCTTCCCTTTTTGATAAATGGCTGTCATCGGTCCCTTATTCCTTCTTTAGCTTGTTTATGTTTTAAAAGTAACACATGTTCATGAAAGTAAATTCAAGCAACAGAGAAAAGTGTAAAAATGCAAAGTAACGGTCCCCTGGTGGTAGCCAGGGTTTGCGGTTCATGCGTGTGTGCGTGCATCATTCCAGATGCTTGCCATTTCGATCAGATGCACAGGGGCCATTTTTTTTTTTTTTTTTTTTTAATGAGAAAGCTACAAACGGGATAGGATCACATGACTTCCCTGTAATTTGCTTTCAGTTTATCCTGTGCAGCTCCCCATATCTACACATTTTGTTACCTGCCGTCCCTATCTTACTCAGCTCGCCCCTGCAGATGGACATTTGTTTCCGTTATTTTACTGTTATGAGCAATGCTGCAACGAATGTCCTTGCTCACGAACTTCTGCATACTCGTAAATTTATAGGCTGAGTTCCTGGCAGGGAAATTGCTGTGTCACAGAGTATATGTGTGCAATTGAATTAATAACATCACTATACTGCCTCCAAAAGAAAATGCACTCACAATTACACCCCCACCAACGGTACGTGGTCCCTGCATTGGTGAGGGTGTGGACCCTCCCCGGCACTAGGTGATGCCACCTACTTTCTCCAATCATCAGTGCTATGTGTTAACTTTCTGTCCCTATATCAAATACCCGGGGCTGGAGAAATGACTGCACGGCAGGGCACACTTGCCTAGGATGCCCAAGGCCTCGGGCTCCCTCTCTGGGACGTCAAACAAAACAAGAAGAAACAAACAAAAAATCTCAAGTATCTGAAACAGGCAACTCAGAAGGAGAAAACATTAATTTTGACTCCCACGTTTCGAAGCTCTGTCCCATGGCTGATTTGGCCCCTAGCACCTAGGGCTGTGAGCAGGCAGCGTGTCATGGAGGAGCATACAACAGAGGATAACCACTCAACTCATGGCCAGGAAGCAAACAGAAACAGGAAGACAGACATCGGGGTCTCATTCCCCCTTTAAGGGCACATTACCAGTAACCTAAAGACCTTCCATCAAACCCCATTTCTTTTCTTTTCTTTTTTTTTAATCATAAAGCAACCATCAATGAGTTTATTTCTACTCTAATTAAATATTAACATGCACCTTCCCATTGGGTGACCTCATGGGTCATGGCCAATATAGAACTTGGACAGGAAATCCTTTGGCCTTGGTGTTTCTGTTTCATGGAAGAACCGCATAATGTGTGTTTTCTGCTTCCACATCTCAATGGTTTCCTGGAGCTCCACCTTCCCCTTAATGACCAGGAGATCAACCACCCTGGGCAGACCCCATTTTTTAATGGTTTCACCACCTTCTGTGTGAGTTGGCTTCCCTTTACTGTATCAAAATGCTTGGGCAACTCAGCTTACACATGGAAAGGTTACTCTGGCTCACAGTTTGGAGATTTTGGTCCATGGCTTGGTGGGCCTATTGCTTTTGGGTCTATTGCAAGGCAGCATGTATTTATTTTTATACGTATGAGTATTTTGCCTGTATATATGTATGCGCAACATGTGACTGCCTGGTACCCACAAAGCCCTTGGATCTTCAGGACTTGGAGTCACAGATGATTGCGAGTCACCATATGGGTGCTGGGAATCAAACCTGGGTCTTCCACAAGAACAAGTGCTCTTGACTGCAGAGCCAACTCTCCATTCACTTTAAAAGAATTATTTAAAGTATGTGTGTTTGTGTGTACATATGTGTACCATGTGTGTATGAGCTTGTAGACATCAGAAGAGGTGTCAGATTCTCTGGAACTGGAGTTGCAGGTGGTTGGTAGTGGCCCTGTGGATGCTCTGAGAGAGCAGTGAGCACTTAGCAACAGAGCAATCTCTGCTGCCCTCTGCTGCCTAGGGATGGTGCTGCCTACAGTGGACTCGACCCTCCCACACCAGCTAGTAATCAAGAAAATGCCCCACAGATGTGCCCACAGGACACGTAACTCCTCAGTTGAAGTTCTTTCTTCCTAGGTGTGTCAAGCTAACAACCAAGATTAGCCTGGGGTCTTGGAGGGACATTTCAGGTCCAAACTGTAGCAGTGCCTCTTTTTTTTTTTTTTTTTTTTTTTTAATACAGTGCTCTGTCTGCATGTGCGCCTACAGCTCAGAAGAGGTCACCAGATCTCATTATAGATGGCTGTGAGCCACCATGTGGTTGCTGGGAATTGAACTCAGGACCTTTGGAAGAACAGCCAGTGCTCTTAACCTCTGAGCCATCTCTCCAGCCCCCAGTGCCTCATTCTTCTACACAGATCTGAATACATCTACCTCCAAGCTCTGAACAGAGTTAATTGTCTATCTGTCTGTCTGTCTGTCTGTCTTTTTTTCTTTCTGTCTTCCTTCCTTCTTTTCTTTTTTGTTTTTTTTTTGGGGGGGGTTGTTTTGTTTTGTTTTGTTTTGAGACAAGATCTCACTATATAGCTCTGGCTGTCCTGGGACTCACTAATGTAGACCAGGCTGGCCTTGAACATAAAGAAGATCCACCTGCCTCTGCCTCCCAAGTGCTGGGATTAAAAGCGTGCGCCACTCTGCCCAGCTTACTTCCTTTTGCTTTCTTGAGGATGTCTCAGTCTCTTTGATGTGTATTTGGAACCTGGTGAAGCAGGAAGAGGAAGAGGAAAGCTCTCATCTGTGCGGCTCACAGCAGCCACAGCTTAGCCTGCCTTGCTTGTTGGGAGAACGAAATGAGAGTCCAAAAGCACACCACCAGGTTCTGTTACTATTGTTACTTCTTGGTGCTTCCATGGGAATCAAGCTGGCTCATCCCAGCATCTGAGCTCAAGGCCAAGAGACAGCGGAGGCCCCTAACATCCTGAATTCATTTGCTCATGCCCGGATGAATTGCTCAGCCCCACAGGCTACGCAAGGCTGGGTCTTTGAGAAATGACCTGGCATCCACACCAGGGCCGGTTGAATCTCCCGAGGCTGAATTCAATTCTGTCTGAATAAAAAAATGATTCCCGTTGGCCTCATCCACACCCCACCCCCCCTGTGGTCTTGTACTACGATGCTTTTGATGTAACATTTCCTCCAGCAAGGTAGTCAGTTTCCATTGGGAAATGTCCAACTCAGTCTTCTGTGTCTGACCCGGGGAGGGAAAAAGAACTTGAGAGTCAATTGCCTCTGGGAGGTCAGGCACAATGGAAAGAAATCCTCTGGTTAGAATTACAGTGTGTGTGGATTCCTTCCTCCCTCCAGGTCAGCTCAGGAGAGAAGGAATGAGATGAATATACAGAGGATGCTAGACCGTGGACTACAATGCACTACCAAGCCTTTGGGACTTACTTCCCAGACTTCTTTCAAACTTTCAAAAATTTGACCCAAGACCTTCCTTCAGTTAAAGGAGGAGAAGGGAATCAAAGCTGCTGTTTCACTTGAAGCTGGACACCCCAACCCACAGAATTCAGGGAAAACTTATCTGCCCATGTCTTCGGTAGCTGCTGGTCTGATCTCCTGCTCTGTTGAAGAGGAGGAATCTTCATTCCCCCTGCCTTTGCCCACCCAGGCTGCAGTTGGCTGTGGGAGCGGACATGGTGTGGATAAGCTGCTCCTAACACAGAAAGTGTTAAGTGTCCCCCCCCCCCCCCACCAAACCCAGAGCAGAAGGCTAGCTGAAGTGCCTACTAACCTAGCAAAGCGGAGCAGGCTGTGGTGGCCTTCAATCCCCGGAAGAGACAGGTGGTTCTCTTGAGTTCTGTTTGGCCAGCCAGGGCTACAGAGTGAGTTCAGGACAGCCATGGCTACACAGAAAAACCCTGTCTTGAAAAAGCAAAAAACTGCCTGGCGTGGTGGCACACGCCTTGAATCCCAGCACTCGGGAGGCAGAGGCAGGTGGATCGCTGTGAGTTCGAGGCTAGCCTGGTCTACAAAGGGAGTCCAGAAAACAGAGAAACCCTGCCTCAAAAAACAAAACAAAAGTGAGTCCAGGACAGCCAAGGACATACAGAGAAACCCTGTCTAACAAACAAACAAACAAACAAACAAACAAAACCACAGCCCGGCTGTGGTGGCGCACGCCTTTAATCCTAGCATTTGGGAGGCAGAGGCAGGCAGACCATTGTGAGTTAGAGACCAGCCTGGTCTACAAAGCAAGTCCAGGATAGTCAAGGCTACACAGAGAAACTCTGTCTCAAAACAAACAAACAAACACCAAAAAAAAAAAAAAAAAAAAAAAAACCCAAACCAAAACAAAACCCCAAACTAAACCAAACAAACAAACAAAAAACCAAATCATTGCAGAAGCTGCTTGGCTGCCAGGCGCTCTCCGGGTTGCAGGAAGCTGCTAGAGTCCTGGCGAGCTTCTCTTCCTTTCCCCTCAGGTTCTGTCTCCTGTACAAGCCAGCCATTTGGGCCACACAATATCTTGGTTCTTTCTTTTCCTTCTCCCTGTCCCCTCTCTTGCCTCCATGCCTTCTCTCCCTCTGCCTTTCTCCCTACCATGTCCTGGTCTTTTCTGAAGGCCATGTTCTGTCTGGACTCTTCCAGAAGCCACAGGCTGTTCTCTTCCTTATAGTCACAATAGAAAGCTCCTTGACCCTACCCAGCAGCGGTTATGTCCTCGTTTTTCATTCAGAAAGCGAATGAGGCTCCTCTTGTTTACTGACCCTCTTCTCTCCTTTAGCTCAACCGCAGCCCAAGTGCCTGAACTAGGCCAACGCCGTCCTTTCTTTAAATTAAAAAAAAAAAAAAATTATGTGTGTGTATGGTGTGTGAGAGCAGATGTGTCGTGGCACACGTGTGGAGGTCAGAGGACAACTCTGTGAAGTCGGTTCCCTCTTGCCCAGGCTTTATATGGGTTCTGTGAAACAAGCACTTTGCCCACCACCATCTTGCCTGTCCCCAACACTACTCTTGCCCTGCCAGCACCTGCTCGCACATGATCCCTTGGGCCTGTCTACCCAAGCCCAGGATCCTCTCTGACCCTGACCTCTGCAGTTAGAGTCTCTCCTTTCCAGCTTGAGTTCCACCCATTTTTCTGGCCTCAGTAGGGATGCCAGCTTGATTTTTCTCCTTTTGTCATTAGGTCCCAAGGTTTTCTTCTTGCACCTCATTCTTATTTTTCCAAGACAGCGTCTCCCTATTATGTAGCCTTCTCTGTCCTAGACCTTCACCATGTAGACCAGGCTGTCCTTGAACCCACAGAGGTCTGCCTGCCTCTGCATCCTGAATGCCGGGATTAAAGGTGTGCGACACCATGTGCTGTAGCTGATTATTATTATTATTTTGGCTTTCTTTTTGTTTATTTTTTTAAGATTTATTTTTTTTATTATGCATACAGTGCACATCAGATTACATTATAGATGGTTGTGAGCCACCATGCGGTTGCTGGGAATTGAACTCATGACCTCTGGAAGAGCAGTCAGTGCTCTTAACCGCTGAGCCATCTCTCCAGCTCCTGTAGCTGATTATTTACTTTTGACACCTGTCTCCTTCTTTTCTGGCCTGAGAAGTGGGGGTGTCTCCTGCTCTGAACCTGCAGGCCTGTAGCTGCAACTGTCCTTCACTGACCCTCAGCCACCTTTTTGGACTACATTCCAGCTTCAGGAACTAGGACCGTCCTTCCCAGAAGGATCATGTCTAGCAGTCACCCTAGCTGGCTCTCCTATTCTCAGTGTAGCATTTGTGACAACCACCTAGTTCTAAGAGGCTTTTGTCATTAAGCCAGGCTTCTTTGTCTGCAGTTCTTGACAGGTGCCTGGTTCTGGAATGCACCCGTGCCTGGGTGCTCATGGGATGATGCTCAGCAAGAGAACAGTGGAGGTTCACACCCCAATGTGGAAGCACTATAAATTAAGCTATAAATTAAGCTGACACATTATTAGTTAAAGCATATTCCATATCCCTACTTGACAAATACACTTTAGTAATGACAAACTAGAGAAACATGGGTTAAAGCTGTAGTTTTCAAGCTGAAAGTCAGCAAATTATCAAAGATGACTGAATTCAATTTTACATGTTATGTTTAAGCACTGTATGTGGGTCAGATGTGATAAAGTATTATCACAGAAAATATAACATTTTAATTTCATTGTGTAAGTCACCATCATTCATATTGTGAGTTTTTTAACCATTCCTTCAAGCCACATTTATATTCATACAAAATGTCTCCAGATCATTTTTCAAAAATTTCAACAGTGAACTATTTTATATATGTCAGCAAATGACAGTTAACTACTAAACTGTTCAAATCTCTCTTTAATCAAGATTATACCTCAATCTATCGTCTCTATAGAAATTAGTTTGAGGGTTTGGGATGTTGTTCAGTTGGTAGAGTGTTTGAAGCCATGGCGTCTATTCTGGGTGCTCACTAGGCAATCCTGGCTGGTCTTGAACTCACAGAGATCCATCTGTCTCTGCCTCCCAAGTGCTGGGATTAAAGGGGTGTGCCACCATGCCTGGCCTACCTATGAGTTTCACTCATTGTCATGTAAGCATTTCCTCTTTGTTCTAACTGCCTAATACTTTATTGGAACATCAATTTGCTTGCATTTTCTTTTCTTTTGAAAAAGTTTGGTGTGTGAATTTGCACATGCTCACCCACAAATGCACATTGGGGAGGTTAGAGGACAAAGTCACATGTTGGTTGTCACCACCTCTCCTCATCTGAGGCAGGGCCTCTTTGTTGTTGGCATGCTGGCTGGCTGTCTCTCAAGCTTCTGGGCTTCCAAAAATTACCAAAGGATTCAGTTGGTAGAGTGAGTCATGCAGGAAGGCCTGGGCTTGGTCCCCAGCTGCATGCCTGCAAGCCTGACACCTCTGAGGTGGAGGCGGAAGGATTGGAAGTTTGAGGTCATCGTCTAGCACAGTGTTCAAGGTCAGCCTGGGCTACATGAGACCCTGTTTCAAATGAAGAAAGAAAGGCGGGCGGTAGTGGCGGCGCACGCCTTTAATCCCAGCACTCGGGAGGCAGAGGCAGGAGGATCTCTGTGAGTTCGAGGCCAGCCTGGTCTGCAAAGGGAGTCCAGGACAGCCAGGGCTACACAGAGAAACCTTGTCTCGAAAACCAAAGCAAAACAAAACAAATCAAATGAAGAAAGAAAGCAAAGGAATTAAAGCAAAGCAAAATAGCAACAACAACAAAAAAAGCAGATGTCGATCTTCTGGAAAGTTTAGATGTTTAGACACAGAATGGAATGACATGAAGTCTGATGCAAACACAGCACTGGCATCCTCCTCAGCTGTATCTGCCAGCTTGAAGCTGCGGTCAAAGGAGAGATAGGGGGAGAGCTTGATGGCGAAGCTCAGATCCTCCAAAGAGTAGAACTGAATATTCTGCAGGGAGACAGGAAACCATTGGGTTCTCAGTCAAAAACCCAGAGAGGCACCAGCCTAAATACAGAAATGCGTTGCAGGTCAACCAGATGCCCCCAAGCCTGCACCCCAGGTCTGCTTCAGTTTTTTTCCTGCTTACATATAAGCAGAGGCCAGAGGTCAGTGTCTCCATCTTGTGTTTTGAGAAAGGGCCCCTCACTTAACCTGGAACTCACTGGCTGGCTTTATTGGCTGCCAGAGAGCCTACCGGATCCTCCTGTTTCCTCTTCCCCAGCACTGGGATTACAAGAACATGCCATCACACTTGGCTTTTTATATAGGTGCTGAGGATCTGGTCTCAGGTCTCTGTGCTTGTAGAGTCAGCCCTATACCAAGTGAGTGATCTCTCCAGTCCCTGAATGTCTTTTATATACAGGTGCTTATGGATTTTAAAAATTGATTCTACAAGCACTTGTACTATATGACAGAGACCAGAGTCTCTAGGTAGACAAACAAGTAGAAAAATGGTGCTGTCAGCCAAGGGAATAAACAGGCAATATAAACAGACCCAGGAATGGTGGTGTTATTGGAGTAAAAAGACAAGGGTCTTAAACAACTAGAATTAATTAAAATTATCAAAGAAAATATGGACAAATGAACGAAAACAAATACCTTTAACAGAGAATTGGAAGTCATGAAAGGGAATCAAATGACCTGAGAACTACAGAGAATGTAAGTTTGGCAGAATTCTTTTACAGCAGGGCAATAGGCAATAAATAGAGTTAACTCTTGTATAACTTATCCTAGCCCAAACCCTGTGTACTTGAGGTTAGCAAGGATACAGCCCAGTGATACAGCACTTGCCTAGTGTGTGCAAAGTCTGTAGTCAATCCCCAGTATGAGAAATGGAAGAAGGAAGAGATGGAGAGAAGGAGGGAGGGAGGGCACGTGGGAGGGAGGGCACGTGGGAGGGAGGGAGGCAGGAATGGAGGCTTCTAGAAAGGGAGGAAGGAAGGAAGGAAGGAAGGAAGGGAGAGGAAAGGAGAAAAAAGAAAAAAAGAAGGGATAGAGGGAGGGAGGAAAAAAGGGAGGAAGGAGGACAGGGAGGGAGGAAGGAAGGGAGGAAGGAGGACAGGGAGGGAGGAAGAAAGGGAGGAAGGAGGACAGGGAGGGAGGAAGGAAGGGAGGAAGGAGGACAGGGAGGGAGGAAAAAAGGGAGGAAGGAGGACAGGGAGGGAGGAAGGAAGGGAAAGAGGGAAGGAAAGAAAAAGAAAGAACAAATAACCAGCTAACTTTTCTGGGACGGAGATGCGTGCACATGCCCTAGCACATAGGTGGAATCAGGAGTATGAGAAGTTCAACATCATCCTTGGCTTGAGGACAGGTGGGAGCCAGGCTCATCCGAGGCCTTTCCAGAGGCCTGGTGGATGGAGAAGGAGTGCAGTTACTTGTCTAAAACCAGGAACATGGTTGACAAGGGCTTGAAGCTCCCTCAGAAACAGCCTGGGGCCAGAGCCTTGGGGGGGAGCTTCAACTTTAAATCCTGTTAACCCAACTCTCCCCGCAGAGGGCTATGGGTGTCAGTCCTGAGGCTGCTGTGTGCTGTCTGTGACACACTCGAGACACCCTGTGTTCTCTTTGTGCAACATTGCTTGATCAGCTTTCTGCTGACCTTGTCCCGTTGTACAGTAGTGTTCTGCTGGTTCTGTCCCATTTCTCCTGAAAACTGTGTTTAAGATGCTGTATTTCTTTAAAAAAATTTTTTTTTCCAAGACAAGGTTTCTTTTGTGTTATCTTGGCTGTTCTAGCCTTGCTTTGTAGACCAGGTTGGCCTCGAACTTGCAGCGATCTGCCTGCCTCTGCCTCCTGAGTTCTGGGATTAAAGGTGTGCGCCACCACGACCGGCAAGATTCTAAATTTCTTTCCTTTCCTTTCCTTTTCTTTTCTTTCCTTTTCTTTCTTTCTTTCTTTTTTTTTTTTTTTTTTGAGACAGGGTTTCTCTGTGTAGCCTTGACTGCCCTTGACTCGCTTTGGAGACCAGGATGGCCTCGAACTCACATCGATCCACCTGCCTCTGCCTCCCAAGTGCTGGGATTAAAGGCGTGCGTCACCACACCCGGCTGATGCAGGACCTCCTGATACCAAATTTTCCTGTTTTCTTTATTTCTCATCCCCTCTCAGAAACCTGTTACAGCTGAACAACCTGGTGGTCTGGTCAGAGGGCAGCCTGGGCTACCGAAGACCCAGTCTCAAAAATCCAAAATAGGGCTGACAAGATGGCTCAGCAGGTAAAGGCATGTGCTACCAAGCTCGATGAGCGGAGTTTGGTCTCTGGGATTCACATAGTGAAAGAAAAGAACGGATTTCTCCAACGTGTTCTCTGACCTCTGCATATGCACTGTAGCTTGTGCATGCATGAGTGTGAACACACACACACACATACACACACACACACATACACACACACACACAAATAAAGTTAAAAAACCAAAATAAAAACAACAACAACAACAGTATATAACAAATTAACTGACTATTGTTAGAGGCAAATCTATCAATTAGTAAACACGGGGAGTTTATATTGCATTAAATTAAAAAAAATTTTTTTTTTGAGATAGGGTTTCTCTATGTAGTCCTGGTTGCCCTGGAACTGGTTATGTGGACCAGGCTGACCTCAAACTTGAAGATATCTGCCTGCTTCTGCCTCCTAGGTGCTGGCATTAAAGGTGTGCGCCACCGTGCCTGGATTCATTATAACGTTTTTCCTGAGATATCTAGAAAGAAGGAATCATTATCATTCGGTACTGATGGAAACAAACAAGACTTTGTTTTTTTTTTTTTTTTTTAAGCCTCAGATATTTTACTAGTGGCAGCATCCAGCAGTCTGCATGGTCACATGCCTTTTTCAATTACGCTAGAGACTGCCAGCGTTCTGTCCTGGAGTGTTCGAGAGAAATTGAGATAGAATAGGCACCCTTAAAGTTCAATTCAAAGAGTAGTTACTGTTTCATAGGTCAGGGGCAAGCCAAGCTGGAAGGTAACTGTAAATTTTCAGCTAAGGAAAAATAGTATATAAATATATAATATATCATTTCTAATTGTATTATATATAATATATATACAAAGTCTAATATTCTGTTTAGTTCAAAAATTTTTTTTGTTGTTTAGATTGCCAAGTTCTGGGAAATCAGGTCACGGCAAAAGCCCAGAACACATATAGAAAAGAGTGCGGCATCTAAAAATAAAAGACCCAGGGTAAAACTCACAGCTCACCATGTCCCGGCAGAGCCCTTGGCAATGCTTGACCCATCACAAGTCCAGTTTTTTTTTCTTTTTCTTTTCCTTTTCTTTCTTTCTTTTTTTCTTTAGCTGCAAAAGAGTCAGCATTCATCAGGCCTCTCACATAGTGCTTGGGTTTATCAGGGCGTCTACGGATGGTAACCCCGACGGCTGTGATGGCGCTAAGGCTTGAAGGTTAAATGCTCATTATCCTGAAGGTTTTTTAATTTTTTATTTAAAAATTTTAGTCTTCTAAAAGATTTGTTTGTTACTACAGGGTTGTAAGAATAAAATGCATGTTGGCAGGGTATAGAATATGGGCATTAAGCTCTGGATACAGGCTCAGGACAAGCGTGGAATTATACAGCAGATAGCGAAACTGGGATCTGGATAGGTAAGATGCATTTACACACACACACACACACACACACACACACACACACACACACACACACACATTTCCCCCCTCAAGTGAAACAGAGACAATGGAACGTAACAAAAAGGAGAAACTAATTATCAGCACAAATGTCACAAGTGGAGACTGTTTGAGATCCTGCACTGTAATTTATCTTGTGCATTGTAAATTTTAACTAAAACAAAGGCTGTGCTTAAAAAACAACAAGGGGTTTGGGATTTAGCTTAGTGGTAGAGCACTTGCCTAGCAAGCACAAGGCCCCGGGTTCGGTCCTCAGCACTGGGGGAAAAACAAAAAAACAAAAAAAGAACAACAAAACTTTCTCAAGCTAATTCAGGGAAATGGCCATTCTGAAAAACCTATTGTCAACACAAGATAAGACAGGTTTAAATAAACAGGGCTACCAGCGTGTATTCTTCCGTAACAGGAGTGCTCATGTTTCCATGAGAAGAACACAGAATTTTTCTTTTTCTTCTGTTTCTCTTCTTCTTCTTCTTCTTCTTCTTCTTCTTCTTCTTCTTCTTCTTCTTCTTCTTCTTCTTCTTCTTCCTCTTCTTTTCTTCTCTTTCTTCTTCTTTCTTCTTCTTCTTCT